>NW_016107762.1:289671-307134 GCF_001604975.1 Cebus imitator
GAGATCACGCCATTGTACTCCAGCCTGGGCAACAAGAGTGAAACTGTCTCAAAAAAAAAAAAAAATCTTTCTAAAAACCAAAAAGCGTTTATTTTTGTATAAACACTGTAAATCCTTGGAGGCTGTAAGATGTTGTGGGAATGAGATTTGAGAGATGTCGGGGTTGAACAGTAGATGAAAAACAGTTGTTTTTTAATTATTATCATAATTGGAATTCCCTTTTTTGTTGTTCTGAAAACCTTACTTTTTCTATTGTATTTATGGTTCATAGTCTGCGCCTGGACTTTATGAAATTTCTGTAAAAATGTAATGTTACTTAAAAAACTTTGGGCCAAGTCCAGAGAAAATGAGATATGAAATGAGGTCAATGTCTCCTGCAGGCTCCTTCATACAGATGTGGCCACAGACCCAGATGTGCAGAACACCCTATGCTTATCTCTGCTGGTGTGTGTTCTGGGTTGAGCTCATAGACAATTCTTTCTAAGAAAACAGCAAGGTCAGTCTCATATGACTATGGAATAAGAAGAGAAATTCTCGCTCTGTTCCCCAGGAGTAGGTGTGCTTACAGGCATCCTGGGAACAGGGCATATGGCTGTTTTCTGGAGACTCATCATGTGTGATAACTCCACTTGGTGCCACCCTACTGAGTAGTGAAAAAGCATTTTTAAGCAATTCTGGCAGCGTCACTTCTCTGAGATCTACTTGGAAAATGTAGATGAAGCGCCTCTGCTCATCTTGAGATGAGTAGAAAGCCCTTGTTTTCTTTTCTCTCCCCAGTAATGATGGGTGCCTAATCTCCATAGTGTCTTAATTCATTTACATCCTATTTTCTTTTGCCCTCCCATTAGTTTACCTGGTGCCACCCCCAGCTCAGGTGATCCTCAGGTGTTGGCTCCAAACCCCAGTTTTCCTGACTTGTCACTTTCATATATCCCTGCCCAACCAAAGATGCATTTCTAGCACTTCTGAGCCTCTAGGGGTCAGACTCCATTCTCCAAGGGGTCTAATTGTTTTACCTCTCAAGAGGCCCAGCCCTTTAAGCTATAGCAGATGTTACGTAACAGACATAGGAGCTAATGTCTGCCAGGAAGTAATCTCCTTCATTAAATGAGGTCATATCCCAATTCCGTGGTGACAGGTACTTATTATTATTGGTACTTAAATATGATTTATTGTCTGAAAATATTAAAATGATTTCCTCCTTAGTAATGTAAAAAGTTCAACATTTACACTTATTTCCAGAAATTCAAGTTTATTATTATGTTGCTGATTTGTACTGTGTTTATTAGGAACGTTTTATCTTGAAAAGATTAGACTTACAATGTCAACATAAAGTATCTTAACAGTCATGTATGCTTATGTATGTATCTGATTTTTAAATTTTATTTTATTTTATTTATTTACTTTTTGAGACGGAGTCTCACTCTGTCACCAGGCTGGAGTGCAGTGGCACGATCTCGGCTCACTGCAATTTCCACCTCCTGGGTTCAAGCCATTCTCCTGCCTCAGCCTCCCAAGTAGCTGGGACTACAGGCATGCTCCACCACGCCCAGCTAATTTTTGTATTTTTTTAGTAGAGATCGGGCCTCACCATGCAGGCCAGGATGGTCTTGATCTCTTGACCTCATGATCCACCTGCCTTATTGAATTTTTAAAAATATATCTAAATGCCCACTTTTTCTTACATGTATATCTGTTGTCTTATCAGTGTCACTGTTACCTATTGATATGTAATAAGCCTTATCAAAACTTAAACAACTTAGGTGGCTTAAAACAAGAACAGCATTTACTTGTCTCTTGAGTCTGTAATTTGGACAGGGCTTGGTGGGGACAGTCTGTTTCTGTTCCACTGAGCATTAGCTCGGGTGGTTCAAAGGGTAGATTTGGGAATCACCTGAGTTTCACTTGCTTGCATTTCAGGTGCCTTGTTTGGGAAGAATCAAATAGCTGGGGGCTGGAACAGCTGAGGCTTCTGGGGTATCTCTATCTATCTTTTTGTGGTCTTTTCATGTGGTTTTTCCAGCTTGGTTGCTTCAGGGTAGCAGGTAGCTGCATATCTTGTCAGTTCAGATGACAAAGTGCAGAGAGAGAGAGAGAGAGCAAGAGATAGCAAGAGTATGCCAGAGGGACACTTTATAACATTTTCCTACCCTGCCCTGCAACCACACCATGCGGTATCACTTCTGCCACACATTATAGGTTAAGCCAGTCATAAATGCTCGCCAGGTTCAAGGGTGGGGGATATGGGCTTCACACCTTGATTGGAAAGTGGCAAGGATCTGGAAGCGCAGGTGGAGCTCTAAACATTCTTGGTGCCACTTTCAGAAATGCAATCTGCCACAGTCTCATTATTGGATTTAGGCAGGTTTGGGAACAGAGCACTCAAAGGGGTGGATTAGAGGTGAGGACGAGTATTTAAGTTGCAAGCTGAGAAATGGTGTCTGTGTTGTGAATTAGTGGAAAGTGTGCTGAGTTTAGAGTCCATAAATCTGAGTTTAAAACACAATTCCATGACACTCTAAATGTGAGGCCATAAGAGTGTTACTAAACCTTCATGAACCTCAGATTCCCTATCTGTGAAATACTACTACTTACTCCTCGGTATTGTTGCAAAGGTAAAATTAATGTACAAATAAAAGTGCCTATTACAGTATAAAGTTCTATAATATATTTGTGTCATCCAAATGTCAGACACTTGGCATCTTTAGTCCTGCAGGATTTGAGGGTCATACTTCTCTCAAAGTATTTCAAAAACTGTCTTGAGCTACGTGCAGAAAAGAGTTAGCACAGCTGGCCTAAGTCTGCTATCCTTAGAAAGTCTGCTTGCAAGGTTGGCTCTTGACTGGCATCTGGTAACTTGGATTCCAGGAAGCGTCCCAACATTTCATGTTAAGAATGACTCACTATGTCTAAACTGTGCAAACAATGTAGTTTATGTTGAACACCTACTTTCCTTCTGAAAATCTGGAATTTCAATATGTGCTAAGAACAGGGTGCCTACATGGCCAACCCCCAATAAAAACCATGAACACTGAGTCTCTAATGAGCTTCTCTGGTACACACGTGTTGTCACGCCTTGTTGCTGCAGGAATTAAATACATTCTGTGTGATTCCACTGGGAGAGGTCTCTTGGGAGCTTTGTTTCCTTTGGACTTTGCCTCATGTTCCTTTTCCTTTGCTGATTTTGCTTTATATCTTTTAACTGCAATAAGTTATGGCTCTGAGTAGAATTATATGCTAAGTCCTATGAACCCTTGCAGCAAAACATTGAACATAGGGTTGGTGTTAGGAAGCCCTGACACAAGCTCCAAGCCCATAATTAGCAAGAATTCAAATCTCAGGGGACATTTTTTTCTCCTGGTGACCTCTTGCTCTTACTTGTTGGCATGTGTTTGTTTCTTACTTGTTGGCATGTTTTTGTTCCTTCCTGCATCTTTGCTTGGACTGCCATTTTAAAAAAAGTTGAGAAGAAAAGCAGTGGTGAAATGGACCTCTGTCCTCTTTCTTTCAATGTAGCACCTGCTATCAGAAGAAAATGGGTGGAATAGAATTTTTCTAAAGGTTGGAGGCAGTGAAGGAGGATTACTATGCAGCCCCAGCATACAGTTTAACATGTACTATTGACATCACACATTTAAGAATCCCTCGGCCAACATCAGCACCAGAAAATTTTCTCTGACCATTGAGTTATTTACAGACGTTACTTTGTATCTTCCCCTCTCCCCTCTTTGTAGTCTTTGCACAGGTCCTTCCTTATCCTTCAGCAATGCCCCACGGACCTCCAGTGTCCTACTTAGGTATGCAGAGCCCTTGAGCTTGCTTCCTCTGCACGTCCGAGACCTGGCAGATCCTGCCTGGAGCACATACTTGTGAAAACTCAAAATAGTGAGACAAGATGTGGTTTTCTAAGGCAGCAACAATTGAAGTAAGAATTTTATTTTTCCCACTGGTCTTATTTTAAATTTTTCTATTATAATTAATTTTCAAGTGATTTAAATGGTATTTTACATATATTAGTATATACGTATATACACACATGCACACACACATATTTTATATATATGTATACAGAGACACACACACACACACACACAAACACACACATACACGCTAATTTTCCCAAATAAACACAAGCATATATTTGGTCTAGCAAATCAACATTACCTGTTTTATCATTACTGGTTCTTTTCCTGCCTTTAGTTGTAATTTGAGGTCACCTAAGGGGGGCCTAGAATCCAACTAATGAAAAAAATAATGGATTCCATTATGTTTTCATTTGAAGAAGCTTCGAGGTGCAGGAATTTTTTCTGTTTTGACCAATATTTTGACCAGCCTTTGGACAGATTTTGCAATGCCCTTCTATCCTACACTCTAGCGTCTATTTTTTTTTCCTTTATTTTATCCATTTCTTGATTTTCTCCACTGCAATGCAGAGTGAAGGAGGAACTAACATTTATCGAACACCTGTAATGTGCTAGGTATGACTCCAGGCTCTGTGTGTGTATGTATGCGTGTATTTTGCTTCATTTCATTTTCAAAACAGCTGGAGATAAATAGGCATTATTCTCAATGTTACATATGTGGAAACCAAGACTGAGAAGTTAATAAACTTGGCAATTGGCACATAATCAGTAAGAGCGGCAGCGGGATTTATAACTTAGGTCTTCCTGATTTTAGGACACTTACTCTTTTCTAGCTTATGCTGCAGGGGAAGGATACAGAATTGTGCTCAATAATCCTTTTGTTTCTTTTAAAACCTTTGAAACATGACTATTTTTTATTCATGAGACATCCTCATCTGCAAATCTGAGCAATTCTTTTTCTCCTTTAAAGTAATCTTTGCATAAGTTTTCTAAGATGTTAAATCTCTATTTGTGGTTTTATTTTATGTGTGAAAAAGTAAAGTCTCATGCATTAGCATACCCTTTTCCTCCCCTGCACTTAATGTTCAATTAGGGCAATTAACTCATCGGGATGTGCCTTGTAGCATACAATGTTGGCACTGTCTTCACCATGGATGTCACCGGTGTGCTCAGCCCTCTCATAGAAGCACTGCATTTGGCTCAGGTATTTTTAGCCCATCTTTGGATTTTTTTTTTTTAACCATGTACTGTTGTAAGGTGGGAAGACAGATTCACAGTTCGGTTTTGAGGAGTTGAAACCGGTGGTAACGAGCCTTTTGAAAATAACAAACCTGATGCTCCCCTTTGCATGTGTAAATATTCCTGGGATATGCCTTGTGGGAGGGTTGCAGAGCAGAGAAAACCATCTTGCCCTCTGCCAGGGTTCTTTCAGCTGGTTTTAGTCAGGTTGAGGCCTGAGCAGAAGAGAGAAACTCAGAGCCTGGGAGAGTTCTGCTTCTGACTTTACAGCTAGAAAAATTAATTACACAAGCCATATCGACTGCTTGCCTCATACATACCCAAGTAATTAAGACAAGGCAGAGGAGTTTGAGGCTGCAGTGAGCTATGATTGTGGCAGACTGGCAGTTCTGAAGGGCCCCTGAGTCTGGCAGAGGCAGAAAGAGGACAATCTCCTGAGTGTACCAGGCAGAGATGATGCCTGGACAGACCCCTACTCATAGGCTGTAGATGTTTTGTTTATAGGTCAGCTTCCATCCTTTGAAAGTGTGACAGTCAGCCCCATTGATGTGTATTGCTGTGAACTTACTAGAATCTTTGAGAATTTAGACACACAGAGCTGCAATAGCTTTATGATGGATTTGGAGTTAAGAGGACAATGTTTATACATCATTCTGCTTTTGTAAAGTCACTTAACTTCATCAGTTCTTAGGAATCTCATCAATAACACAGAGATGATATCAATGCCTATATTCCAGGAGCACTGAAACGATACATTTCCAAGTGCTTTGTTTTCAGTAATGTGCCATGCAAATTTTTATTGTTGTTAATATAGGTGTTGTTTTTCTGTTTGGATATAGAGCTTCTGTTCAACCAAGTGGAGTTAGGCCTGCCCTAGTTCTTTGAGTCTTTGGTAGAGAGATGATGCACCATGAGCCTTCTGAGAGAACATTTGCCATCATAAGCATGCACCTTGAGAATAGTTCCTGGGATTTACAGTCTCCAGCCTGATTCTCAGAGGTGTGAGAGCTCTGTAGAGAGTTTATAAGACCATTACCACCTCATTAGAGGCTCCAAACATGTAAGTCACTGTTTCAATACTGCCATAGAGAGAGAAGTAAAACTGACAACAGGCTTCAGAAAATCAATGACAAGACCTTGAGGCAAAATTGCTTTCCTAATAAACTGGCATTGCCCAAAATGATGTGATGACAGCTATGGGAAACTCTTAAGGCTTATACATCAGTTGATTCATGTGCTTGCTTCCTGAAACAATCCAGTTCAAGTGTTTTTAGATTCCAGCCTCCTCCCTTCTTGTATTTCCCATTCTGCATAACTTGGCGGGTGGCTACACCTGAACCACTTTGGTTTTCTCACAAGTGAATCTTGATGCCAATAAACTTTAGTGATTGACAGGACTGGCTTTGGAGACTTGGAATACACTGTCCCCAATTATAAGCTGTGTGTCTTCAGGTAAGCTACTGAACCTCTTAAGTGAATTAAGGTCAGATTGGCTACTGTAACAAATACATGCCAGAAACTTAACACAATAGGGATTGATTTCTCACTTAAATAAAACTCAAAATTGTTGTTCCTGTTGCACTGGGTGGCTCTACCTAACCTGTAGCTCCTCCATCTTTACCATGTAATTCCCAGGTTTCTTCATAAAAGGAAAGAACACAGGATGGTACGGGCTGAGTGTTAGTGGCCCAGCTCTCATGGTAGCAAAAATCCATTTTCCTCACACGTTCTACTCCATTCAGTTACGTGGCCACATCCATGTGCAAAGATGGCTCCCCATCTAGCCTCTAGTTATGTGCCCAGGAAAAGAGGAAATAAGTTTCCTGATTAGGTGATAAAGGAAGATAAACATAGGAACGATCTCCCAAGAATTGTGAGGAATATGTATGATAATATATGAGAATGTGACACACAGTTTATGCTTAATAAACATAGTATTATGATGATGGTGCCAAGTAAAATTTTTATTTAATAATTTTCAAAACTAAAAGGGTAGATTAGTATTCATAGTATTGCAGTTGCTACAGGTGAAAATCAACGTTTAATGAGTAGTAGTTCAGAAATTATCACAGAAGCTCAACTTTATCAGGCATGCCATATGACTGATACTGTAGTAACATTTACATGAAAATTCTCTGGAGGCTGGGTGTGGTAGCTCACGCATGTAATCCCAGTACTTTGGGTGGAAGGATCGCATGAACTAAAGAGTTCAAGACCAGTGTCTGGGCAACAAAGAGACCTTGTCTCTAATAAGAAAACAAAAACAAAAACTGAACAAACAAAAAAAGACAAAAAACTAGCTGGGTGTGGTAGCATATGCCTGTAGTTCCAGCTACTTAGGAGTTTGAGGCAGGACAATCACTTGATCCCAGGAATTTTGAGGCTGTAGTGAACTGTGATTGCGCCATTGCATTCCAGCCTCGCTGACAGAGTGAGATCCTGTCTCTAAAACAAACAAAATCTCTCTCAGTTAGGTATGATATTACTATGCTCATTCACAGAGAAGTTCAGAAACTTGTCCAGAGCCACCCAGCCAGGAAGTGACAGAGCTGGGTATCAGCACACTCATTGCTATTCTCTGGACTGGACAGCCTCCTCATAAGCTCAAAGTGTAAGGAGCTGTGCTCATTTCCAAGCTGAGTGATCTCAGAGCCAGAGGTGTTTGAAGTTAATCAGAATTATCCAGATATGTTTCTAACATCTATATGAACACAAGGTAGAAAGATATAGGCCTTTATTTACAGAAAGGTACAAACTGCAGTGACATAAACAGAAATATGCTGTTGAGAACGTGCTTCCAACACAGGTATCATATGTAATGTGGTTGAATACTTCCTTGATAAATTAATCATGTTCCCCATTTGCTTCTTTCCTTTTTCCTAATTCAAGTAGGAGATTAGTTCTTTTTAACTGCTTCAGCTCAAGGTTGAGGCAAGGTAGCAATCAGAGGTAGCTTACTAATCTCTCAGGTTCTTTCATTCCAAAAGCATTTAAGTCCTTAGTGAATCTAAGCAAGAATGGAGAAAATGTTTAGGATGAACATTAGAAAGAGAAAAAAGCACCTGGGAGTTGTGTACGAGCTGAATCATCCTTGCAGACTGTTCAAATATCATTTGAGTCAATACCATCCAATATTTCATTCAAGAGCCCAGTGCAAGTTAGTTTCCCTTTGGTTCACTCTTCCCTGTGTCAACAGCCACTACCATCACCAGTGACATGCAATAGAGGTCAAGGTCATTAGAACCCTGAGCTTTTGCTCCATCCTCATTTGACTTATTCCATACCAACACACCATCAGGACATGCTCCTGTGACACTCTTATGCCCAAGCAAGGGAGCACAGAGCCTTGAAACTCCAGGGAGTTAGCAGTGATGGTGGAAGTCCCCTACATGCATGCTAGTAAACCAATCCCCAAATCATAATGAGCAACAAGAATGAAGCACTGGCTCAACAGAGCAGGGTTTGCATTATGGCTTTGCCAACTTGCCAGGTAGGTAATCTTGAGAAATGTCTTCAATAGTACTAAATTTCATTTACTTTATTAATAAAGCGGGGCTTTTGTAAGAAGTAAATGAGGGAACATTTCAGGTTCTTTCTACGTGGTATGAGTGACAGCTAAGTCAAATGAGTCAGAAAGGGAATGAGTTAGGTGGTACCCAAGGTCTTCTTAAAATAGTTTAGAGAGGGCTTTTTTGACAACTTCAGTGTTTAATCTCAGACGCATGTTCAGTCAGTTTAGTTCCCAAGATGTAGAACTCCTTTCATAAAGGCATAAAGGCCTTAAAGGGGACTACTTGCAAGACTTCCTTCTCCATCAATGAACTGTTTGTCTCTCATCTTACCTTTGCCTTGAGGCTACTTATCTGTAAAACAAGTTCCCTTTACTTCAACTGTGTAGTTCAAAGTCAAGACTATTTCCCTTAGTAACCTTGATCTAAAAGGAAGTAATTACTTGATATCAAGGCTGTCTTGTGATTCAGATTTAAGCAAATCAGATCTAGACAAAATTGCCAATAAATAGTGTTTCTTGAATCTCTGGAACACATTCTCTTGAACTTGCTCCTTCTCTGTTTCTGGGCATGCAGCACTTTGCTTAGTAGATTCTGTCACACTGGGTTTAGGTAAGATGTATTTTGCCATAGATGCACAATCATTGACATTGCACAAAGCAGCATTTTAAAAAAATCACATTTTTCTCATTACATGATTAAGTTTAAAAAGTGGCTACAGGGATAGGAGCAGCAACAAACATAGCATCAGTGGAGAATCCTATGAGTTAGTTTTTGTTTTGTTTTGTTTTTGTTTTTGAGACAGAATCTAGCTCTGTCACCCAGTCTGGAGTGCAGTGGTGCCATCTCAGCTCACTGCAACATGCCCCTCCAGAAGTTCAAGCAATTCTCCTGCCTCAGCCTCCCAAGGTGTGTGCCACCATGTTCAGCTAATGTTTTTGTATTTTTACTAGAGATTGGGTTTTGCCATGTTGGCCAGGCTGGTCTCCAACTCCTGACCTCAGATGACCCGCCCACCTTGGCCCTTCAAAGTGCTGGGATTACAGGAATGAACCACCACACCTGGCCCAGTGAGCTAGTATTTCTAATGAAGTACAATGTCTCCTTTTCTAAGTACGATGTCCTTTTCTAAGGACATTTGCAACAACAACATTACTAAGTATGCAAATTAAACTTTCTCATGACATACTAGGGCAGGGAATATTTTAAACATTTTCATTTATAACAACAGCAACAGCTGCACCAGCAATTACCACTTACTAAGTGCTAGTTTTGGTGCAGGCTCTATGCTAAGTCCTTTAAATGCAACATCTAGTACTATGCTCACAAAATTCTTGCAGAGGTAGCACTATAACCATATTACATTTTATTTCTAAAACGTTTACTAATTTCCTCAAGTTACTATACAATTTCAACTTGTTAGTAGCTAATATTTGTTTCGTTCTTACTGTGTGAGAAACTTTGCATTTAGATATCATATTTTTCCTACAACCCACTAAACCAAAACTTCATGAGGTTAGATATTTTTCTCTCTTATTCTTACTGTTGTATTAGTAACAATGATAACAGTTCCAGGCATGGAGCAGATACTTGATAAATGTTTGTTGAATGAATGAATGAAAGTCATGTGATACCTTTTTATTTTCAAATGATAAAAATGTAAAAATAGAAAGTTAAATACTTAGCCCAAGGCCACACAGCTAGTAGGGAGTGAAAATATGAACCCAGTCTGACTTCAATTCTTCATATTTTGCCACCATTCTGTACTTCTGATGGGATAACTAGTGCACTTAAGTATATAACTATGACAGATAAAACTCTGTATATCCAGGAGTGCCGAGGTGATGGTTGTGTGGCTTATGTGACCAAAGTCTTTGTAGTTTGCCTGCAGTTTTTCTGTTGAGATCTTGAGTTATGAGTGACGCACTGCAGGAGCAAGGGCCGTAGTTTTATGAAAAAGGAACAGGAAAGACGTTCCTGAAAGAAGAGAGTGAGTACAAATGGGCCCAAATTCAGAAACTGGACTTGTGTCTGGGTAATAAGCAAGCTCGTATAACACAAGACACAGATCCAAATGTGAGCAGAGAAGAAGCAGCATAACTGAAAATGGATATGCCAGTAAGGAACCTTCTTCATGATAAAAAACATAGAGAAGGCATAAGGAATGACTGTAGTCCACCGTAGGCTTTTAGGCCAGGAAATAGTATTATCACACTATGTTTAAGAAAATGGTTTCTGTGGTTGTGCTGTATAAAGTTTTGAAGGTAGAGATATAGTTAGAAAGTTTTAGCGGTAGACTAAAATCCAAGGTGATCAAAATCTTTGCTGCAATTGTGCCTTGAAAACAGAGATGATGACATCTAGAGAAATGTTTCAGAAAAAAAAAAAAAAACTGCAGGAACTTTCCTTGGATTGGATATTGGGTGTGACATAGAGCTTCCTTAGCATTAATATAGTATCAGTACTTTGTTTTTTAAGATGTGATGGAGAGAGTATATTCTTCAGTAAGGGTTACCTGAATAGGAGGAGATCAGTTTGACCAGTTATGGGTCACAAAGCTGGCATATGTAATGGCCAGAATGTGGCTTAATTACAGGTTTTGTTAGGCTAGCACAGTGTTTAATTAATTTCAAGGATTATAGTAAATTCACCAGAAGCCCCTCTACGCTGTTATCTTATGTATGACAACATTACATAATAATTTTACCTACCTGGACTCAAAATGCATTTGAATTTGCAACCTCTGTCTTAGATATTTTTTGAGATCCCATTGCAGCAAATGTACAATACTGTGCTTTTAAATGGTAGCAGAATTACAAAAATTGCCTTTGCCTCTCATCCTGTGGCAGCATGGTTACACAGCTCCCACACACAGCTCTTGCAATTATGCAAACTTTTTGGAGCAGAAGAAAATAGTGTTGTTTCCATGTCAGTGTGTGGGCTATAGAAAGAACACGAGGATTCTCTGATTCTCTCGAAATGCGAGCTGGAAAGGAGAATGCAGAAAAGTGGTAACAAACCTGTAGTCACGAGGTCTTAGTCAAAAATAATCTTTAAAGAACATCTGCCTCAGTGAACAGAGGGGCATGACAATAGGTAAAATTAAAGAACAGGATTCAACGTGATTTTTTTGGATTCACATGAATGACCAGCTGTGGCCTATGGGCCTCTCAGGCAAACTCAGGAAAGTACCTGAGTTCGAGAAGGCTAACATCCAGAGAAAGCTAAGACAAACCATACATTTTTTTCACCTTGGCTTAAATTTTTAATTATATGGTTCTGTCTTTCTCAATTGAAGTAATGGACGGCAGGAAGCTGCTGATGACCTGTAAAATCTGGAAGGTATAAAGATGTAGCCAAAATGAGGAAATGTGCAGAGAAACCAATGTGAAACAAGATTGACTTGTAAAAGGTTTCAGGCCAATCAAGGGAACATGGCCAGCATTTTCTCTCAGTGCAGAATGCACATGTAGTTTTAAAAATGATTAATTTGTCAAAATATCCTCTGGAAAGAGCCTTGAAGGCTGATTGTGCATGTTCTCTTTACATCTTGGCAGAAGAGCACCTGATTTCCTTTCCAAGAAAACAAGTGTAAAAGCTACTATTTTTTTATTTTTCAGATAAAACTGAACACATCTTTAAGTACATTTTGTAGAGTTTAAGCCACCCCCTCCCGCCCCCTTCTGTGCTCCATTGCCAGCTTTTGCATGGTACTTAAATGCCTTATTTTAACCCTAACTTTTGTTATCCATAGAACGATGTGAAACCATATTTCATAACTTCAAGCTCTGTCTTCAGAGACTATACAACTTCAGAAATGTTGGGTTGGTACGTGGAAACCTTGTGTTCAAAGAGTATAATTATTTTGTACCAAGGCAATAATATGGGAGTATACAATGTAATCAAAATTCTTTCAAAGTACCCTATTTAGATATTCAACTTTCTAATACTCTGAATGTTTACGTGTTATAGCCTTAGTATTTTCTCAGGATCAAGGAAATTTTATGGAGAGCCAAATTATAACTTTCTTTCTCGGACAACAAACACACAATTTATCCAAGAAGAAAAGGAGAACATGGGAGACCTATCATTTGAAGATAACTTTAAATGATAGCATCTTAATCTGTGGATCTAATACACTCTTATTTTCCAAATACAATCAACCCATACAGAGTAACTACAATGTATCCAACACCATGATTAGTGCTTTTGCACTTATGAAGTAGTTATTCTCTGTAAAGCCCTATAGGGATAGATATCATTAGTATTGTTCTCATTTTAAAAATGGAAAACACTGATTTTTAGAGGAATTTACTTAAGATTACACAGTTAACAAATGACAGAGTGGGAACTTCAACTCCAATACTTATTCAATAATATGCAGACAAACCACTGTTCAAAGTACCTATATTTCAAAAGAATTTTCTAGCAATCTCCTTTTGAATAATATCAGTGCACTAGATTTCTAACAACCTTGCTAGTTTCTTTAGTTGTGTATTCTCTGTATATGTGTCCATAGAAGAGTTAAAGGAATCAACTGTTTTGTGTAACAAAATATTCAATACTCTTTGGAATATTTGCTTAATCATAATCTACTCCTGATTTAAGGATGTCAGCTAATTAAACAAAATACTTAATAAATTCAAGTAATATCTGTTTTTCATCCAAACTTAATGCAACCAATGTAGTTTACCTCATACATTGACTATTACAAAAGCTTTTTTGCCTTCTTTATTTCCATCTGCTTTTCCCAATATATTTTGTATGCTGCTGTCAGTATACAAAATAAGCCCCATTGTCATCATTTTACTCTTTTACTTAGAAATTTTAATGGTTACAAAATTATTCCCATGTGAGTTCCTAGCCTTACCCCATTTCCCATACCTATTAAAAACATTTTTGCCTTTGCTTGTTTAGCTTCTCCTCTTTCTCCACTCTCTAAAGAGTTTTTAACCTAGATCTAACAGAGAAGTTAAAAAAAAAAAGAAAAAAAAAGCCTCCATCGCTGATTTCACTGAACTCTAATTAAAATTAAACATTTTAAATTATAAATATAAGTAGCAAAAAACCACAGTAATATTAATAACTCCTGGGGCTTTTCACCAACAAAAATCATAGATATTCACTACTATCAGGCAAACCCATCTATTCCTAATGAAAAAAATCAAAACAAGCAATAGATATTCACATATATTTTGATTATTACAGGTATCTCCACATATTATCTCTACTAATCATGACTTTGTAGTTATAGCAGTTATTAATCCTATCACTAGAGTTTGTTACTCAATATATTAATAATGAACCTATATTGCTATGATGTAGTTTTGTTTTTAACATTTTGATAACTATATATCAATATATTTAGTTTCCTTTGTGGCCTAATGTGTATTTGATTTTAGGTATTTAGAAACATTACTCTGGCTGGGCACGTAGCTCACACCTGTAATCCCACTTTGGGCACTTTGGGAGGACGAGGTGGGTGCGTCACTTGAGGTCAGGGGTTTGAGACCTGCCTGGCCAACATGGCAAAACCCTGTATCTGCTAAAAATACAAAAACTAGCTGGGCATGGTAGTGTGTGCCTATAATTCCAGCTACTCAGGAGGCTGAGGCATGAGAGTCACTTGAACCTGGGAGGCAGAGGTTGCAGTGAGCTGAGATTATGCCACTGCCCTCCAGCTTGGGTGACAGAGTAAAACTGTGAAAACAACAACAAAACAACAACAACAACAAAACCAACAACCAAAAAAAGAAACATTGTTTTCAGCAAGGGTCCATAGGTTTCACCTTCACCAGACCGTCTATTCAATGGTATAAAAAAGATCATAAGCCCCTGATATAGGGAGAGTCTAATCTTGTCTAGGGCCTGCAAGATTGTATAAAGCAGAGATAATATATTAATGGAGGAGAGTGAACAGAAAAAAGAAGGAGGGATGAAGGGCAGGGCAAGGAAATCAGGGAAGTATGGGGAAGACAATATCAAGTGTTGCATGGGTTGGGGTGGAAAAATAGAAGGCGAAAGGATAGGGATAGGGAGAAAGTAAGGAAGGTAAGAAACAGGTGAAAAATGAAAAGGGGATTTGAAAGGTTGGTTTTATTGCAAAAGGGATCCCCTTTAATGACCTTAGAAAAATATTTAAAAATAGATTTCCTTCCATTTAAATTTAAAAATTTTGTTTGTTTCTGGACTATCTTCTTTGAATAATCTCTATTCAAAACTGGGCTACAAGAACACTGGAATTTAACTGGGTTACACCTTTCGTGGTTTGCCAATAAACTCCTTCAAGAAAAAGTGAAATTAATTAGCTTGGCATCCAAGGCTTCCAAATTGTGTCAATCTACCTGTACACATTTACATACTCTCGGTTCTTATCAGACCCCCATTTGTGCCAATGAATACTTTTTACTGTCTTTTGATCATCCTCAGTCACAGCCTATTGATGTGCCTCTGCCCTTTCTAGTGCTCTGCCTGAATTACCTCATTTCAACCCTTTCTGCATCCGTCTCAATAACCTAGGCATGACTCTTCCACCCCCATAAAATCTTCTGCAATTGCTACACAACAATAGTCAGCAAACTTAATCCGGAAAGGATCACAGAATAAAGGTAAGACTTTGGGGGTCAAAACAAGTCTCTGTTGCAACTATTTAACTCTGTCCTTCTAGCACAAAAGAGTCCATAGAAAATAAGTAAGCGGATGAGTGTAGCTGTGTTCAAAAAATGTTATATAGAAAAACATATCGTGGACCAGATTTGATGCTATGGTTTTCCGGTTTCTACTCGAGTTCACAGCAATGTCTTCCTTTCTCTGAATTCTATTAATAGCTATTTTCATAACCCCACATTCAGGTCTGTTACAGCCCCATCCTATTAGTTACACTCTATACTATCAGCGTCTTCAGGGATTAATTTGGAAATTTGATTTCTATTGAAGAAAGAAATGAATAAATTATTTCATGTCAGTGAGATAGATGTGTTAGACCTGCACATATTCATATAAATATTTCTAGTCCCCTATGTCTGTTCAGCTTCAATCATATGTAATTGCCAGTTTGGAAAAACCAGCCCCACAACTGCCACGATACATTTAGAGCTTTTCAAAAGCACTGATATTGTTGACTTGTACTTCAGAGAAGAATTAAAAACTTTATACCTATACTGAAATATTTTTCTGCTCTTTATATCTGTCTTGTAAAACTCATTAAAGCTGAATTATCAGGAACCGAATGTTTCACTTATACATTTGAGTGGATTTCACTGGCAGATATACTTGTCATATGTGCTGATTACTTTCCAGAAAGATAAGGTTTGGGATCAAGAAACTCAAGTTTGAGACCCAGATTCATCTATTAACTCTGCAATTAACACTATGAAATGTAAGTCATTTAACATTTTGGATCTTTGCTTTTCTGTAACAACGGAATAACACACATATTCGCTACTTAACAATGAACAATGGACAATAAATGTGAAAGTTCTTTGTCATAGGTAAAGTAATATAAATGTCACTTGATTATGCCATAATCACATTGGGGATCCTTTCATTTAATAGAAATTATTATATTACTTGCAACCTATGTAAATATGTATGAATACATACAGTCACAAAATTGTTCAATACCTGCTATTCTAGAATAGAGTATTAGGGGAGTTCTAGGCCCATAGTGTTGGCATTTTGGAAGCATTGATGCAAGTGAAAGGAAATTGTTGAAGGTAAATGGAAAACATCAAGATCAAAACAAGAACTCTCCTTGTCCCCCAAAACTTAAATAGACAAGAGTTAAAAATCTAACTTCATGTCTGTGACGGTACCTAAAGGGGATCTAGATTGAATGGAGTAGATAGGAAACATACACGAAAAATACAGAAAGGACATACTTAGAAGTGGGAGGTAGAGAACTCAGATTGATTCAGGAGATTATTCTGAGAACAATCAGCAAAGGCTAAAGACAGGCTCAGCCCTGGCAGGACTAAAGCATGAGGGGCAAACCACAGCTGGAAAAATGAACCATGGAACTAGGCTCTTCTTGTTCAGTTTTCAGAGGAAGAGGGCACTCTTGGTGGGCAAGAACTGGTTAGAAGTATAATTGCTAGCACAGACTACCACTTGACACTTCCATATCTTGACAGAGATAGTGGGATACCATAGAGAAAGTAGGGCTTTAAATCCAGTTGTTTGAATCTAATTTTTTCTTCTTTTATTAGTCATGTGATAGTAATTTTCTCTAAACCTCATCTCTTCATCTGATACTGTGAATACTGTGAGATACTGTGAATAAATTGCATAACTCAATGTTGCACAAGTAGATTGCAACAAATAAACTTCTCCTGAAGACAATCTGCATCTAGTTTTAAGACGGCAAAATATTATTTCCAACACAATTCGCTGGTTTGGTGAAAATTTCTAAGATTTTGTTAGACTAGCATGTCATTTTTGTGCAGACTTCAGGTGGCTGGCTGAGCATTGTGTGTAGCTGGGAACAATTAGATGGAATAAGAACATTTTAGATTTTCAAAAGCTCCTTATGTTTTCTGTTCTTAATTATAGTTTGGACAAGGCCAATTTTTTGTTTTTAGGTAAGTACACCTATTAGAAAATGTGTTAATTTATGCATATCAATTGCAACATACCAAATTCCATTCACACATTTTACATGTTGGCTTTGCTACAGCAGCCATTTCCTGGATTCGATATAAATTGAAAATTTGAAAACCTAGTGTGAGTGTTTGTGTTATGTAATAATTTTCCATCTGTTAACTTAGAATTATATACATATATCTTTCCATTTTTCTTTCCTGTCTCCTAGACACGAACTATAAATAGACTTATTAGGATGAACTTCTCTATTT
>NW_016107762.1:307154-353960 GCF_001604975.1 Cebus imitator
TTTTTTTTTTTTTTTGGTGGTCCTTTAAATTCTATGAACTTAATTATTAAGTTAAAATTATTATTTTCTTAAAAGCATCTCTGTGTGATAGTTTTATGTTTTGAAGTATACATATTTTTCTATATGTTAAATAGTATATTAATCATCACTCTATATATTAATCAGACTGAATTGTTTTAGTTGAAGGTAATACTTTTTCTTCATTAAACAGAATGGAAGTTACTAGGGAACATTACATGGTTTGCAGAATCACTGATCACTGGGAGAGCTGGAGAAACAGGCTGTAAGTATTTAGGGGCAATAACAGAAACTCATTTCTGAACTGGCTGGATTTGGTTGCTGCTGCCACCGTCGACTTCAAAACAATGCCAGCACACAACAAAAATCGATGCCCGGTTTCCTGCTCTCAGGAGCTCAGTTCCAAATCAAAGTCTCAAGAGATGCATCTGATTGATGGAATTTAAGGCGCATGTCTGTACTCTACCTATAAAGGAGCCTAGGAAAGACGTTTTCTTAAAATTTTAACTTAAGGAGGTGAAATTCAAAATATAGAAACCTATTAAAATGTGTGAGGTATTCAAAATTTTGGGAAAGCCTTGCATGACATTAGTTCACTGGACTCAGTCTTCTCAAGAATAGAGAAGAATATTGTTTTAAAGGTTTATTCAAAGCCTGATAAAAAGCTTATTTACATCATTTTACTTCCATTTTTATCATTCATATAAACACTCTTTCTCTCCATGACTAGAAGGCCTTAATGTAAACAAGCCCAAAATTAAACATCTCATCCTTGTACACTCCACCTCCATCTACTGTCCCCTATCACTGTTTTTTATCTTAGTAAATGTTATCATTTTTCACTGAGAGGCAGCCTTACTATCTCTTTCTTTCATCATTCTTTCCTATATAATTACAAAGTCTTACAGATTCTGATTTTGAAATATGTATCTAATGTACCCACCACATTGCCCATCTTTGCTGTCATAGCTGTAGCCCAAGTTAACATTATCTTTTCCTAGACTACTGCAGTAATTTCTTAATTCATTTCCATGATTTTGTCTCATGCTATTTGTTAAGATAACCTTTCACCAAAGAAGATGAGTTCCTTCTCTCATATACTTAGATGGCAACCCATGTATTTCCTGCAGAACTTATAACAATTACATTTTTACATTTGTAATTTAATAACTATTGTTGTAAGTTTTAATATGTTCATGTTTCCCACTGAATTATAAACTTTCTGAAGGCAGGGACTGTAACTGTGCAGTGATAAGTTCCCTATGTACAACACGGAAACTTAACAAATATTGGTTTAAAGAATGTATGAATGAGCTTAACATTGTATACTGACTTTAGAAGACTATGTAAGTTTATTCAGGGATTTCTTTCCATGGCTTAGAAGTTCCTAAATAATTTTTTCCCAATGTTTGATCTTTGGGGGAATGAAACCATTTTTAAATGTAAACACCAATCCTTAAGGAAGTAACCAATGAAATAGAATAAAATACAGTAAAATAAAAGTATGTTCATTCCAGCTGGACCAACATATGCCCTTTGTTCATAAATGGGCCTCCATGACTACTTAACCAGAGTTAACTCAATGGAAATTTTATTCATTTTTTAAAATTTCTATTTTGAATATCTGCTATGTATTAGGTAGGCAGAATGCCCAAAGCTTGGGATGTAAATGTGATTTTAATATCTTCAATTGCTCAAAATATTGTGAAGGAAACAGTTTTTACAAATTCTCTGTTCGATTATCTAATAATCTATTTATAATGGAGAATAAATAAAATACTTAATGGAATGATTAATTTTACTGGCAGAGTGAAGACTAGGGAAGGATCAACTTGAAGAATAGCCAAATTTCACCAGGAAAAATGTTTTTAAAAAAGATATTTCAGACAGTGATGATAGGATGAGTAAAAGCATAAGTTTCCAAGTGGATGAAGATGGTTGTGTCTCATAATCAATGATCAGCAATTAAACAACAAAAAAAGAGCAGATATGCAGATATTCCTCAGGCCTGACGATGGTAAATGGCTTGACTACTCCATTTTGAAGTGTTGTTCTGCAGAGAATGCTCTTCACCTACTGAAAACTGATCCTGTGCTGTGCTTTAGGTCACTTCATGCTGATAATTTTTGTACTTCTCTGTTCATTTTTGTTGACCTCACCCCTCTGTGGTACTCTACAGAGATTGTATTATGGCTGGCCAAGGAGAAGATAACATTTGCAGGCATTAAACTTAAGTTTCCTACTTCCTACCAAGGCCCACCATTCCCTCCCAACCCTACCACACACAACTTCTTCAGGAGCACACGTTGCAAATCTCACTCCTATCAAGGCCAAAATAATATGAACTCAAGGTTTTAACCTTGTCTCCTTTTCTTCTCAAATTGTTCACTAGCACTTGCTAATATGAGGGACGCTGCATATGGAGTCAGATAGACCCAAGTAGAACTCCTGGCTTGGCTACTTACGGCTTTAGGGTTGTTACTTCTATATTAGATGGTTTCTGCAACTGGAAAATAATGAAGGGAATGCTTCTTTACAGAGTTGGCCATCTGCTCATATGAAGCAGCACAAGCAAAAGTGCACATAACAGGCTGTCAATATATGTTCCTTATTTTCATATTTAATTATAGCATCTCTATTCTAACCTAAGTAGTACGTATGGTAGGCTATACTGTCCCAAAGCTATTGCTACTAACAATTAGGTTAAGATGGTCTCGATGGTGCTTTGACAGTTCACATTACTTCAGTATCCTTAAGTCTACCTGTCTTTTGAAACCCAGGGTGCTATGGAGAAAGCCACGCAACCAGCCATAGGTTTCTGAAAATGTCTTATTTTCCAATCTGTAACTCTAAAGATGGAGATGGAATAAGCTTTCTATTTCTTCACTGGG
The DNA here is from genome assembly GCF_001604975.1 of Cebus imitator. Lineage (NCBI taxonomy): Eukaryota > Metazoa > Chordata > Mammalia > Primates > Cebidae > Cebus > Cebus imitator. The sequence goes on from NW_016107762.1 coordinate 310,064, forward strand.
CCACAAGTGCGATTCCTGTGAGATAGATGCTCAATACCTGTCAACAAATGACATTTATATGCACATCTTCTTAATTCTTACCCAACCCTAAGCAAATGCCTTATGTTGTGGCTGTGAATTATATAATGTGCCAACGCTCCCCAATAAAATTAAAACAAACAAAATTGTGTTCGCCCTCATCAGTAAAGCTATGCAGGCAAATTCCTCTTTCCTTCCTCCTTTGTACTCTCAGTCTCCCCCATCCTCCCTTTTTCCATTTATGAGGAATGCAAGCAAGATCCTGCCCATTTCTTTGAGTTTATTCTTCTGACTGCTAGGCATCTGTGTACTGCTGCTTCTTTTGTGTAGAAAGCGTTAAGCCTTTCTTTCATTTGCTTCAAGATGCTTTAAGAGTCATGTCAGTAGGATGTAATTTAAAAAGACAAGAACAGCAGGGAAAATGCCAGACAATTACTAGGAGACATAGGGTAAAAACAAGGTTGAGACAAACTAGTTTATATGAAAAGAAATTCTGATTACCACCATAGTTATTATTGGTATTTAACATTTATTGAGCACCAACATGGAGTTACACACTGTACAGAACATAGAATTAAACTTTTTTTTTCTAGCAAGGAATTAGCATTTAAAGAGCTGTGAGATTCTTCCAAAGCTGCTAGTCTCAGATGATACTTTCCTGTGAGAAGGGATGGAAGCTTCTGAGCCTATGCAGTTCTAATGAGAAAATAAATAAGATAATGAACTTGAAAATTAGAATTGCTTATAGTGAGCACTCAATACAAATTAGTTACTCATAAGAGGAAGGCAGGCTTAATAATCTGTAATAGTGTTAACCCAATTGAAGCTGTCGGCCTACTTGAGAATGTTGCCCTCCCATATATAAAGCTGAACTCTTCAAATTGTGCCTCGCATTTATAAAATCTCTGCAAACTATTGTAATTCAGTTTTTCTTGAGAAAGCGCTTAGACATTTTCATAGCATTTATTACCAAATGTAATTATTTAATCCTGGGTAGGTCAAATAATATCATAAGTCCTCTGAAGGCAAAAATTTATCTTTTTCATATGTGCAGATCTCATACCTGAAAGAGTTCCTGGTAAATAATAGGTGATGAAAGAGTGAATTAAAGAACGAATTGCCAAGTGTGGTGGCTCACGCCTGTAATCCTAGCACTTTGGGAGGCCTAGGTGGGCAGATCACGAGGTCAAGAGATGGAGACCATAGTGGCCAACAGGGTAAAACCCCGTCTCTACTTAAAACACAAAAATTAGGTGGGCATGCTTGCGTGTGCCTATAATCATAGTGACTTGGGAGGCTGAGGCAGGAGAATCACTTGATCCCAGGAGGCAGAGGTTGCAGTGAGCCCAGATCACACCATTGCACTGCAGCCTGGCAACAGCAAGAGCAAGACTCGGTCTCAAAAAAAAAAAAAAAAAAAGACAAGCTACTTGCAGAAACAAAAGCCCCTTAGACTCACCAAGTCACGGTCACCAAGCTGTGACTGTGCGTGCCACAAAACGTAACCAATATTTTCATGTGGCAATAAGGTAACATGTAAAAGCCAAGGAATTATCTAATGTATGTTTGCTATTAGCCCAACTCTTGTTAAGTCCAGTTAATTCACATTTATCTGGTTACTTAGGAAGGAGCTTATTCTCCTAAGTGCATTTATAGACAAATAAAAGTTACTCTTTTGAGTGCTGAAACTACTTTGGATAGATATCTTTCCAAAATATGTATACACCTCTTTTCTTTCCAAAGTAGAGCATAATCTGTTAAGTTTTGATCTTCACATTCTTGGAGTCGTGTTGGAACATTGGAGCAGATTTAGAAAATAACTTTCTGCAAGCTTCAGGACGTAGATCCCGAGCCCGTTGACTTCCCAGCATGCAACCAGACATCTGAGAATTCAGAATTCTAATCTGGTTTTTTGGGTGGTTTTAAAAGGATGCTTTTCTAGGTAGGAAGATATATTTTATTTAATAAATGGTTTTTAAAACTTGGACGTGTTAAAAATTAAGTGGAACTCTTGAACGCTACTCTTTCTTAGTTCTGCAGAGTCTATTCTGTTGACTAAGACGGCATAACTTTTGGACAACCATCATTATGAAAGGCACAACTTAGGAAAAACAGTTGAACAAGGTGAACTCATGAAGATTTGCCTTTTTGTTGGTTTGTTTGCTTGTTCAAGGACAAACTTAAATCTATGATTGCTATTCACATAAAAACTTTTTTTCTCTGCTCATGCATAAAAAAAAAAAGATGGCTTTTATTTCTTCAACTAATTGAATGAATGGAACTGGATGTCTCTACCAGTGTTTGTGATGTGATTTACCCTGAGCTTTGCCTACTCCATTTTCTGTCCACATTCACTGGCAGTCAAATGTAAACGAGTAAATGTAGACTTAGCCAAGAAGCATATTTCTCCCAGTTCATGGCTTGCTTTAATTATGTCTGCTCTTTAAACTGTCCCTAAGATTCAAACTAAGGCCAAGTAATCTACTACTCCAATCATTAGCCCCTCCCAGTATGAGTTTGGCCCCTCAATCTGGGCCTGACTTCTTTTCTGAAGCTGAGCCATAGCCTGAAATTTCTCTTTTGCAAATTGGAAACTTGTAAACAAACTTCAAGTTGCTTCCTTTATTTTTAAACAACACATTCTTGGATTATTATTTGCCCATGACGTAATATGAAGAAATAGGAAATATACTACTCTAAATACAATTCGTTAGTGATTAAACTGTTTCTACAAACTATAAACACTTAGAAAGGGAATTGAAAGAACAATTCTCACAGAAAATAAAAAAAAGTGTGAAAATTATTTTTATTGCATTAGTTTCCACTGTTGTAATATTTTGAATATTTGCCAAACTGTGTGAATAATTAGTGTGGTTTCAAAGGCAAATATATTGATTCGTCTGTGTGTGAGAAATAAATTTATTGTGCATGGCTTATTTCCCTTGTATTCTTACACAAAGTAAACATAGCCCAACTACTGAAATATTGCTACATTATCTACCACAAGGTGGTCCTAAACTCTTGAGTCATAGAGTATGCTTAGCTCTTTAACCCATAGCTAATTAATAGCTGTGACAGACTTACACGTGAAAATAAAAGCAGAGAAGTCTAGGTTGTTGACGTGAAAGAAAAGCTGTACTTATAAAAGAAAAATATCTGCACTTGATACAAGTAGAACATGTACATGGTTTTTGTTCACCTTGCTTTGACGAAAAAAGAAGTGTGATTGCTGATTCAAGACCCATAGCTATACTTATTGCCAAGATCATTTAGAAGTCCCATAGGTTACTGGTGGTTCTCACATTATTGCATTGTGCTCATTTGTGAATCCCTCAGTCTTCCTTCAGCAGAGCTACTAGACCAAGTTCTTCTGCAGGGCACTGTAAGGCATACTTTCCCATGATTGATTCTCAATAAAGCTGAGTGAATATAGTGAAATAAGCTCTGAGCATTCATGAACATAGTAAAGTAAACCCTGAATCCTCTTATGGCACTTGGGTCCATGTCTTGATCACTACTGGTTCGTTTGGCCATAGGTTTCCATTGAGCCATCAAAATGAACTTTAATGTGGAGAATTCTATTTCAGGGTCAGCCATGTGATTCTTAACTGAAAAAGACTGCAGAAGGCAAGAATGCCCTTGCATTCCCTATGACTTCTGCTCCAGATACGTCTATGATTTGACCTAAAATTAGGAAACATAAAACAAAAATTGAAAAAGAATGGAACTTGAAAGGCAAAAAGAATGACTGTGTCATCATCAGAAGTAACACACTCTGATTTAGAGATTGATGTGAGATTCAAAGGTCAGTGCCGCTTATTGGATATAACAGTGTTGGAGTCAGGTAGTCTTGTGTTTGAATCCTGGCTCTGATCACTGCTAGCTGGCTGACCTTGGCCAAAACACTTAACATTTCTGCACCTTAATATCTTTGGTATGCACAGCAAAATGTATTTAAAAACATTAACCAGACAGATTTATTGTAGGGTTAAATAAAATAAGGTCCAGCACTTAGAATAGCTTAGATACTCAGCAAGCAGAATTTATTTTTGTCCATTAATATAATGGTAGTATTAATAATAAAGTTAAAATAAACACCTATCAAAATTTAAATAAATCTATTCTCCCTAAATCTGAAAATGCTGTTCAAATGGATGCAAAGTAAAGAATATCTATTACATTTCTGATAGAAACATTATATTTCAGAGCTTATACCATTACAGGTAGACTCATGGGAGGGTAATCCACTTGGGGACTTGGTTTAGCCAAAAAGTCATTTCTGAGGATATTTTAACCTTTTAAGTCATTAATCGTCTCTGCAGACAGGAAGCTGTTGGACATTTATTATCTTAATGGACATGTTTTGCTTATTCTGGCAATTTGAGGCAGTTTCAGTGAACAATGAAATTTTAGAAATTGTGAAAATAAAACACACATGGACTGGAAAATCAATGAATAACCTTTAACAAAAATCTGGGCAACAGCTTGCTAACTAAGTTTGAAATAATGTCAGAGAATGGGGCACACGAGCTTTGGGTTTTACTTACTCTGTGACTCAGCCAAAAGCATTATTTGTGATTCTCAAGAGAGAGAGTATATGACATGAATTGACATGAACGTGACCTTTACTTGCTATACACTTGACAAAATATTGTGGTCTTTATTTTTTCCTTCAGTGATTACGTATCTTCCATCCCTTTTTCCCTATAGAGTCTTCTCTATCCAGGAATAGTCTATACATTTCATTCCTATTTCTAGCTCCATCAACTTTTCTCTTCCACTATCATCTCTGAAAGCCTATGACACTGTGCTGCCAGCAAATTCTTGAAACTGGGATTTGAGACTTCTTATTCCATGGCGATATCTCAACTTTCATCTGGCAATAGTTTATTACATTGAAATACAGAGGCAAGAATATTAACTGTTTATACCCTAACTCCACACATTATTTTAACCATTGATATCTCAACATTTTGTAAGTACACAGAGGAATAAATGATACAATCAGAGCTATCTTGCCAATGCTGATATGGGAGGGGGCAGGGAAGTGCTGAGTAGAGAAAGGCGGGTACCTGGCTAGGGCTTCACCCCCTGGGCCTGTGCCCATGGACCTAGGTGAGGACAGGCACTCCTGCCTTTGTGCCCAAATGTTGCATTTTCCAAGACCACCCAGGGCCCCCATCCCCCCATCTGTGCCTATAAAAACCCTGAGACCCTAGAGGGCAGAGGCACAAGTGGCTGGACTTTGGTAGGATGTCAGGGGAGCATGCCGGCAGAAGAGCACAACAGACTTCAGGAGGAAGGCAGGAAGCAGGCCATCGACCAGCAGAACTACACGGAGTTTGGCACGGATGGTTGGAGGAGAGCCTTGTCTCCAGGGGAAAGCCACTTTCCCACTTCCTCCCCTTCTGGCTCTCCCATTTGCTGAGAGCTACCTTCACTCAATGAAACCTTGCACTCACTCTCCAAGCCCAGATGCGATCCCATGCTTGCCGCACACCAAGGCAAGAATCTCGGAATACAGAATGCCCTCTTGCGATAAGCCAGGAGGTCTAATTGAGGTGTCGAAGGCAAGTTGCCTACAGAAAGCTAAACTAAAAGAGCTTCCTATAACACACTCCCACTGGGGCTTCAGGAGCTGTAAATGTTCACCCCTAGAAACCGCCTGGGGGTTGGAGCCCCAAAGCCTGCCGATCTGTTCGCTCCCCCTAGAGCAGCAAGGCACCAAAGAAGTGAGCCACGCCCACATGGCAAGCCCTGCGAGGGAGATAAGGGAACATTTTCTGTTTCAATACTGTCTCAAGGAGTTGGTACTTGAAAGGATGGTATAGAACAATGAAAGCATTACTTGAGTAAATAACAAAATATATGCCTGACATTTATTTCCATGCAATGCAACACATTTGCCAATATATTTCTAATAAAGGCAAAACCTTAGGTCATTATAGCATCCCTAGGCTTGTTTTTGGAATAGCTGCCTTTTTAAAACATTTTGGTGAATTATTAGAATTCTTAGTAACAAAGCACAAAGTTGCTGAATTGCTTCCCTGTGGTCACACAGAACAAGGAAGGAGGTGATAGGAATAGAATTTGGGGACTCTTGACGTTTAGGTTCTTGCAGTCATTATTAAGCACATGTCCTCTCTATTAACTATAAGAAGGCATATCTGGTGTCGTTAAGTAAACCATATGTTTATCGTTTACCAGGCAGAAAATGTGCAGCATAGTTTCTTTCCTTTTGCTGTCAGTGACTGCAGTGCTACAATTTTGGAACAGGAAACATTTGAAATGCCATGAGGCTTTTGCAGATACATCAGGCTTGGAGCCCTTGAGGCTGGAAGACAGGAAACTGCTGCAGTTAAATGAGCTTACTAACCAGCACAAGCTGACATTTCACACCACTGCCTTCTGGCACATCCTATGGAAATAAGAATCAACCTGGACACGCACATAATTTTAGAATGTATATATTATGGTAATTGATTTGATAATGCTATCACCTATTTCCCATTCAACTCATCCTGTTTGGTGCAAATAAAGTAATATGTGGCCATGATCCTGTGAGAAGCCACTGATTACAGGGTATAGTAACAATAATACCCCAGTTAGACTCTGGTGGTTTGTTAGAACAGGGAACACCCTCAGCTTTGCTTTGAGCTATTAATTAACCAACCAGTTATTAACTGCTGCTACCAATTGATTTGGAAGGAATTATTGCTTAAATAGCAGGAGGTATTTAAGAGGAAAATAAATTGAAACAAAGAACTGCTTGATCCTGAGGAAAAAAATAAGACTTCTTGAAATATAGAGAATAGCTTCAAGGATTCTGTAATTATCAAGTGATAAACAATTCTTTAGAAGCATATTTATTTATTTTATTTTATTTTTCTAGAAATAGAGGCAGTGTGTCTTATAATCAAGAACCCAACTGTCTTTGAATGATCCAAAATGAAATGATGTTATCAGAAGCATAACTGAAGTAGTAAAATGCTATTTTACTATGTTACCATAAACATTTACATAGATAACAATTATACTCTCTTGGCAACGTATAATGGAAATTTAGTTTGCAAATAAAATTTCTGAATAAATGAAACAAAACAACAACAAAGTATCTATTGGCATGAGCTGAATCGCATGGTGCATTTAATGTGTGATTTCAAAGGCAAGATTTTTACCTTCAATCTGTCCTTGGGTTGGTTTATATTAAGGCAATAGCTTCTCCTATGATTCTCCTTATTACCTTGAGAATAGGGTTCGCAGGAGTTACTGCTTTTGATGTAAAGCAGCAATGAGGAAACTAACAGTAAACAAAAGAAACTAAAGAAAATCTGTGGTTTTTGAGTGAATTATTTTCCTCTTTACTGAAGTCAGTTTAGGAATTACCATACCAATTATCCCAATATTTTTTTTTAACCAAAACCAGGTTTGCCTGTCTTGAATTTCAATTAAGTTTATTGAGCATTCACTGTATATGAGGAACAAAGGTAGCCTTTCTCTCTGTCTGAATTGCTAATGAACCAAGATTTTATGAGCAATTTTAATCTGAATATTAAAGGTCAGAGATCCCTTAACTTTAAGATACTTGCTTTGTCCAGTCATTATATGTACAAGAAAAATGTCTTCTGAAATGTAGTATAGTCTAATTTGTATTAGGACTTTAAGTGGGTAGTTTTTATGATATGTTCTTAAAGCTGTAAGTGGTGATTTTGTTGGAAGATATCCTTTATTAGAAGCATTTTGAAAATTTGGTGAGGGTTGATTTTTATGTTTCACAGTATGGGGAGGTGTTTTCTGACATTTAGCAGACAGGGAGCTAGGGATATACATAGAAAGTAATTTTTGAACATTTAATACATACTTTTTTTTTTAGGAATGCAAACACTATAAAAACTACAAATGGATTGTTCTTTATTTTGTTAGGAAATTTATCAAGAGTGGTTTACAATTTTGGAAATGCACATCATTGACAATGATGCTATTTGTGGTATTAGAGCTGCTAATACGTATACCTGTGTCAGTGTGCATTGTGGTCGTTACAGTCAAATACGTACAGGCAGTCTTCATTTTTTACGGCATCATGTTAATTGAAACCTGTGCATTTTGAAGCTGTGTCCTTGCTTTGCACAATTCTGATATACTCAGTTTCAGTTAACACAGTACCATATAAAGTGAGCACTACTTGTAATGAAAGAGATTTGAAAATTTGAGATTTCCTTAACAGATTGAGTTAAACAGTATTATTAAATAATTAAACAGAAAAACATCCAGAAATATAACTAAATGTAACTAATAAAGTCTGTTTTAAATGTAATTAATAAAGTCTGTTTCAAAAATTCTTTTTTTTCTTTCACAAACTCTTAAATGTTGCAGTCAATTGGTGATAATTGTTGTGAAAGTTATGTTGAAATAATTTATTTACTTATGTTTTTGATGCTTCTTGATTTAACCTGACCTCTTATATATCTTTTTTTTTTTTTCCAATCTACCATTCATTTCTAGTTGCTTATTGAAGGATATGGCATCAAGAGTTGTAATAATTTTATGTGTCAGCTTGGAAGACGTTTTTGGATAAAATTAACATTAAAGCTGGTGAACTCTGGGCAAACCATATTGCCCTTCATAATGTGGATGGACCTCATATAAGCAGTTGAAGGTCAGAATAGAATGAAGGCTTGCCTTCCCAAGCAAGAGCACATTCTCCAGCAGACTGTCTTTGAACTTCATCTGCAGCATTGTCTCTCCTGAGTCTCCAGTCTGCTGTCACACACTGCAGATTTGGACTTGCCAGCCCCCATAATCATGTGAGCCAATTGCTTTTAATAAATCCCTTTTATTATGTGCGCACACACACACACACCCCATTGGTCTGAAGAACCCTCTGACCAATACAACAGTTTTTTTTTAATAAACATACAGTAGATTTGGTGTCTTTTGTGTATGTGTGTGCATATAGCAGTTTGGGTTTTAGCGTGTGTATAGATACAGAACAGTTCCAAGATATAGAATAGTTCCATTGCTCCAATAGTCCTTCTCAGATTGTCCCTCAGAGAAGTCACACACTTCACTCCTGAATCCTGGCAATGAGTGATCTATTTTCTGTTAACGTCAGTATAGGTTTTATCTTTTTTAAGAATGCCATGTAACTCGGATCATACTGTATATAACTTTTTGACATTGTCTTCTTTTACTCAGGGTTATGCCTTTGGAATTCAACTAAGTTATTGCATGTATCAATAGTTTGTTCTTTTTATTATTGAGTGGTATGCCATTGTATGCCCAAAGTCTATTTACACACAAGGTATTTCCTCATGTATTATTATATGTTGGGATTTTAAAGTAAGAGATATCTTTTCTTTTATGGATTCTTTACTATGCATAACATGATATATAGAATAAATTATTTTGACATAGGTGTTATTAGAAAGGCTCAGCTAATTCATAAAAATATACTTCTGTATTTTTTCTTGGGCAGTCTAATTTATTTTGGTATCCCTACTTTAATTAAGGTTTTATTTTTTCTTTATCATCATGACAAATCTACTGTGATATTAAATACCCTATCATTGATTCTAATTCCAGTAGCCTCTTGGACTTCTGCACTTACATTTTCTTGTACTTCTTTTGTATTACACTGATGCCTTCAGATACAGTCTTGTCTGTGCATTTGCATGTTGAAATATATATTATTGTATTATAATAACATTGAAACACATATTACCCCCTCAACACATTTTACTTCTCCTTTTTGTAATAATTAGGATATTGTTTTAAATTTTTAGAAAGTTACACTTGTTAGCTTATAACATGTATGAATTTCATTTCAATATATAAATGACGAATTTTTCTAGATATAGGGCATTAGGATAATTTTGAGAACTATTGCTGAAATCTTATGCCTATAGCTACTTAAATATTTCTTGTTTTTCCTTCTCTAGAGACATTGCAACCTACTAGTTTGATTAGAAGATCTCTCACTTCCCTTTGGATTCAGAGAATTTAGAATATGTCCTTATAGGTAAGAATGTTGGTTTATCCTTCATGTTCCATCAGTCAGCTGAGGCGTAGTAATGCTGCAACAATTAACAGCTCCTAAGTCTTCATATAAAGTTTATGCCATGCTCCTATTACCTGAACATCAGGGGTCAGCACAATGCCCCATCAGAGTGCTCTTCTGGGGGGAAACCAATCAGATGGATGGATGTCAGGAATATGATAGGTGTTTAGAGAGTATTGACTCCAGGGGTCAAAAGCAGGCAGAAAAATGAAGAAAATATTTTTTGAGAAATATTGCTGTGGGAACATGTGAAATCAGCTTTAATATTTTTTTCAGTGTATCTAAAAATGTACCTGCTGATAATTTTATTATTTAACATTTTAAAATGTTATCATGCCTTATATTTGCATATTTCTGATTACTTCTCTTACCTGGTATGCCTACTACACCAATCTCCCACACCTTGCTCCAAATTTAAAAGTCTGCAAAGAACTCTGCCATGAAAATGAATAATAATGGTAATAACAATTGGCAATATTTTCTGAGTGTTTGCTCTGTGCTAAATGCCATCCTAAGTACTTTATAGGCATGAACTCATTTAGACATCACAACAAATCTATTTATTTGTTTTATCATTTATTTGCATTATCTATTTATTTGTATTATACTTTATCCTCAAATTTGTTAATTAAGAAACTGAGGCATAAAGAAAACAAAATTATTCTTATTTTAGATAATGCATTTGAATATTTGGAAATGTAAAGGAAAAAACAAAGCTAATAGAATTAATAAAATAACAATGGTGTCAGGAAAATATCACAGTAGACAAGAGCGTATTGAGCAAGATTAATCACCTTCCCTCTATATAGGGTCTTTTAAAATCTGTTAAACTATAACCCCAACCTCATGACCTCAAACAACCAGGTCAGAGCAGCACACCTGGTCTGACATCAAATAGAAAGCCTCTTTTGAGAACTGAAGCCAAGAAACATGGAGACTATGTCAATTTGTGAATAGAGTGAGGACTGCGTCAAGTCACTGGAATGACCTCAAACCAAATCCAACCTCATGCTGGACAGTTTCATGATGAGTAGAAACTATGGGAAGGCAGAGAAAGCCAACTGTTAGTGAAGAAGAGAAAATTGAGCAGACATTTAGCCTGAGATCTACTTAAAAGGAGCTACTCATTTAAAGAATGTGGGACAAAACATTCCAGGAAGAGTGAGAGCAAGCATAGAGGTTCTGAGGCAGAGCACACGTGGTAGATTGAAGACACAGAAAGAAGGACATAGAGGAGAAGCAGAGTGAGTTCAGGCAGCATAATTCTGGATGAGGTCAGAGAGGTAGCAGCCAAACCCAGAGTGGGCTGGTGGGGCCCTGGGACAGGCCTGGATTCCTTCATTGGGAAGCCCAGCCCAGCTCAGTTGTCTCTCTTTGAAGCTGTTCCTACTGGCTTTGTTGAATGAAATCTCACCTTCTTTGAAACTTTCATAGACGTGTACCTCTAGCAATTGGCATACAAAGTTTGAATCACGATTTTTTTTTTAATGCTTTATCTTCCCGAGGATGTTAGGTCTTAGAAATCAGGGGTCATGACTCCTTGTACCCTCTGCAGACAGCAGTAAGCTGTTATAAACTTGGTATGCAATAAATATTTGTTGGCTCAAAAAGGGGATCACTATCAAGTATTCCTAGTCAGTGGCCAAATTTTCTGACTGTGATCTCTCCATGGATGTTTTAAACCGCAAAATTGTTAACTGAGGCTTCCCTTCGTCACATTGGCTTCTCAATGAACCTCATGACTGTGGATTAATAAATTTTTTGTTAAGGGATTTTATGTTTGAGAGGCTGGAAAATGGGGAGCACCATATTGTAAATCCAGGCAAACAGGGATTGTGCTTAATGGTTTATACACAGTTCTTACTTAATCTTCAAACAACCCTAAGAAGCCACAACTACTGTGTGGGGAAATCAGTCACACCCAGTCAGGCAGGTTGAACCCTGAGACCATGTGTTTCACCACCAGGCTAAAGTTGCTCAGTTTGCCTTGATGAAAGAAGGTGGTTTTCCTTTTTTTTTGTCCTCAGGTCTACTTACATATCCAGCACCTTCACCCTATTGCAGGCTATACTTTACAGATGGGTACGATTCTGATTTTACTCTTTTATAGGGCCAAATGATTCAAACTTTGTAAAAAATGAAATAAAACAGCAGTCTTGCTCTTCTTGTAGCACCTTCCTGATCTGTATTTTTTTCTGATATCGAATAAGAAATTTTAATACACTTAGCTGTGCTTAGTGCTTACAATTGAATTACATATCAGCAAACCAAACTGTTTTATGAGACTGTATTCACAAGAAAAGACATAGAGAATTGTGTATATTTTTCTACTTCAGAAGAAAAATGATTCTTAAGATCTTCTGGAGTCTTTGACAATGGCCATTATTTGTTTTCTGTGTATAGTTGAGGTTTAGATTAAATGTTTGAATATTTATTTAATAATAACTAGATTAATGATGATTAAATTGTTATCCAAATGGGCAGATCATAATGTGTAAACTTATTTTTTGTCTTTGAAAATGGTAAGCAGGGCCTGGCATGGTGGCTCATGCTCATAATCCCAGCACTTTGGGAGGCTGAGATGGGCGGATCACTTGAGTTCAGGAGTTTAAGACCAGCATGGCCAACATGGTGAACCCCGTCTCTACTACAAATACAAAAATTAGCAGGGTATGGTGGCACATGACTGTAATTCCAGCAGCTTCGCTGGAGGTTGGAGCATGAGAATTGCTTGTACCCGGGAGGTGGAGATTGCAGTGAGCTGAGATTGCCCAACTGAACTTCAGCCTGGGTGACAGAGTGAGACTCCATCTCAATAATAATAATAATAATAATAATAATGATTTTTTTAAAAAGAGAAAAAATGGTAAGTAGGATTTGCAACAATATTGCAGGTATAAAATAACAGTTCATTTTATGAATAAGAACAATATGTCAACCAAGAATGTGTTTTACAAGCTTCCCCAAGTTAGGAACAGCTCCACCAAATTGCATAGAATATTTAACTATTATTTCTCATCTGTGATTACCTTATCTAACTTAACTATGATTTCAAATGGAAGCTGTGGCTTGGCAATCTTTTCTTCAGCCTAGGAGAACTTTCAGGGTGTTATGTTCTCAGCCTAGGACTTGGCTCCGTGGCTGTTGTTGGCTGCAGATGGTCCTTGGGAAAATTTTAAGTCTGTACTTCTCATGTAAGATTACTCACACTATAATAGTTATGTGAAGCCAGAAGCTGAAAACATCAGTTTTATCCAATAAAAGGTAAATAAAAGAATCAATTTTATGTTACAATATGCATTCATATATGATGAAATAGAAAGCAAAGTGACACTAATTTTTTTTTTACTTTTTTTTATATATATTTTATTGCATTTTAGGTTTTGGGGTACATGTGAAGAACATGTAAGATTGTTGCTTAGGTACACACATGGCAGTGTGGTTTGCTGCCTTCCTCCCCTTCACCTATATCTGGCATTTCTCCCCATGTTATCCCTCCCTAATGCCCCAGCCCCTGCTGTCCCTCCTCTAGTTCCCCCCAACAGATCTCAGTGTGTGATGCTCCCCTCCCTGTGTCCATGGGTTCTCATTGTTCAACACCCGCCTATGAGTGAGAGCAGACACCAATTTTTAAGTATAAATATTAGTGCAAAAGTAATTACGTTTTTGCCATTACTTTTAATGGCAAATATCACAACCTAATGTAACATAGGACTTCAAACGAAAGTCACATTTAGAATGCCTAGGGTCAGGTTTCAATTATCTCTGCCATTTGTGAAGCAATTTACCTTATTGTTTAAGACCCAGCCTTAACCAGACTTCCATAGTTTGAATCCTAGCTTTGTTCCTTCCTGATTGTGTGGCTAAGAGCAAATTATTTAACCTCATTGTGTCTCTAGGGAGGTGTCTCAGTTCCCTCTTCTGTAAAATGGGGGTCACACAGTAATACTTGCCCCCTAAGCTTGTTATGGAGATTATGTGAATTAATATTTGTAAAGTGCTGAGAACTCTTCTGGCATATAGTAAGTGCTACATTAGTGTTTGCTAAACAAATGAACTTAACTTAAATTGGGACCACAGTAGTAAATGTTGAGAAAATTTAATTGCTACTACCACAAGAGTACTGGTTCTGAGCATAGCAGAAAGATGCCTGAGACCCTGTTTTGGCTGCTCCTGTTTTGCTTTCCTTTCTCTCCCTCACCTGGGGAACTTATCTGTAACTATATTTATACCGTCACCCTCACCAAGCACTTGAACCCATCTTTTGATTTTAAATTCTTTGTTCTTTCAATTGTCCCATATATTCCAAAAGATATAAATGTGTCTCAGTTTGCTTCTCAAACTTTTATGTGTATATAAATCACCTGGGGATGTTACAAAAATATAGCTTCTGATTCCATAAATCTGGACTAAGGCTTCAGATTCTGCATTTCTAACAAGCTGCCAGGTGATGCTCTTGCTGCTGGTTCCAGGGCCACACTTTGAGTAGCAATGCCCTAGTATATTTCACCATTTTTACATATATATATATATATATATATGGCTGGCACCAATTTAAATATGTGCTCCTGCTTTGACCTCCAGGCCCTTGTAAGCCATCACACATTATTGTGGCTCTCTACTCTTTAATGTCTCATGAGTACCGGGAAATTGACCAGAACATAACAGTGACATTTTACATGCCCACCCATCTGCTCCTTTTCTGGCACACACTGCTGGGAAGTGAGTGGAGAGTTTCTAAAGCCTTGTTCCCAAGTCAATATGCTCCATGAAAATTTGCCCAGAGAATCTTCAGAGAATTTGTGCTCCAGAGTTGCATGCAGAGAACCCTTCCTGGACTGAGCAGCAGATGGCAGTCCTGCAGGTGGTGCCTCTGAGGGGTGGGAAAAGTATGATTCTCTGGCAGCCACACAGAGGCTTTGCCAATCGGAGGCAGGGCTCTCAGCAGGCATAGGGGTGAGGTTGGGCTCAGGAGGAGAGATGGAGCAGGAACTCCTTCCATGTGCTGCGTCAGCATTTTTGGGATCTGCCCTGGGCTGAGTTATTAATAGAATTCAAGAAGAAATGTACACCTAGATTTTCCCAGTGGGACACTCACAGGAACACTCTTTTCAACCTCTCCATCCCCTTTCAGAGTTCTGTGAGAACACATCAACAATGCTATGAGGTTAATGAACCCATAAAATCATCATTAGGTTCTCAGCTTTTAAAATTACGTGCAATAATTGGCTCTTTGGATGTTTGTCAAGACACCAGCTGCCAAAACCTTCTTCCCAGGAAAAGTTTAATTCTTCCCAGGAAAAATCTGAAATCTCACCTTCAGAATAATAGTTGTCTTTCAATATCTTAAAAACATGAATATTACAGGGTGACATTACAATATGCCCCTTTGTAAGAAAACTAGATGTATAAAAATAGAATACAGATTTAAAAAACACGTCAGGAGATTACTTACCTTCTATGCACTGGCAAAACTATACTGAACCTATATAATATTTTCCTCCTTTGGGGACTTCCTGGGTTTGTCCAGAATACCTGAACTTAGTGTATACTGCCAGGCTGTATGGGCAGGTGCCCCAGGCTAACAGGCAGCTATGTCCAGCAAGTGCCATCTGCTGTTCCTGGCAGTGACCAGACCTGCAGGTTGAAGTCCTTCTGCAACACCTCGGCTCCCAGGGCTCACCAGCAGGGAGCTGGCACAGGTGGCTCTGTTAAAGCATGCTTTCCTGTGCCCTGTGTTCTGAACAAGTTCTGAGAAAATTTAATTCAAACCTCACCATTTTTTGACCACTCTCTCTAATTATTGTTATGGCTTTAAAACAGTCTCAAATGTCATACAAATTGCAAGAGGCCATGCCCAAAAGAAGCCAGAAAAAGTCACAAACAAAAACTCCTCTGCCACATTGGAAGACTAGCTTAGGAGATAGAGTTTTCTCATTCCTGCATTTTTTTTCTTGGGACCATATTCTTTCCCTTTATTTCTCTTCACTCTACTCCCTCCCCCTTTGAACACAATATTCCCCCCCACATGACCCACCTTACCACTGAACCATTAACCAGGGGGACAGCTTCTCACTGAACTCCTCAGGGCCTTCGGTTTGGTGTTTATAAAATGGGGATAATAAAATAATCTTGCAGGATGTTTTCTGTGAAACCACTTTGAAAATAAATGTTCATATATTAATTTCTGCCACAGTTATTTGATTAGGAAACAGAAAACAGAAAAGCTTTCCTAAGAACTCTAGTGATTCTGAAAACTTCTAA
Organism: Cebus imitator; assembly: GCF_001604975.1. Classification (NCBI taxonomy): domain Eukaryota; kingdom Metazoa; phylum Chordata; class Mammalia; order Primates; family Cebidae; genus Cebus; species Cebus imitator. The sequence goes on from NW_016107762.1 coordinate 326,403, forward strand.
GTGAAGCTGGGGGTCTCTAAAATGCTGTGGTGACTAACATCCTTTCATTGGATGACAAATATTCTGGAATAATTATATTTTCTTTAATTTGGTCCTTTCTTATTTCCCTGCTTTTCTGCCTGACTTTTCTCATTTATCTCTCTCTTCTTTTTCTCTTTTCTTCATTTTTCCTATATCTCTCCCCAGTCCCCTGCTTCTCGTTCTCTACAGAAAAAAACAGGGAAGATTTTGCTTGGTTTGGAGCAAGATTTCTCAGTGGGTGAATGAGTTAAGTGTAGGCTGAGATCATCGAAAGCAATAGTAGTTTATACCCCTACTTTGGTGGTCTTTAGTGCAGCTTGCCAAGTATTTCTGGTGCTCTGCATTCGGGGAATATGGGAGAATTGCACTTTCTAGGCCACTGTGGTTGGCTGTGTGACTAGTTCAAACCAACAAGCTGTGAGCAGATGAGTTGTATGCTACTTCTGGGCAAGAACATCTACTTGCTTATATAAAACCCTCTAGAACTGTATCTCCCTGGGACAGCAACTAGAAATGTTTGTGATGATACCTGTTCTATTAGCCTGGGCCCATGATTAATTGCAAAAAAACCAGATCTCTTAAGAGACATGTAAGAAACATAGATTATAAGTGAGAACTAAATTTCAGTTACTTTAGGAAACAGAGATTTTGAGAATGAGTTTTTACCGAGGTAGAAGTTAGGCTGATTCGACTGATACATTTACTAAACTGAACTTCTCTACCAGTTAGCCTAATTTGACTGCTGCATTTACTAAGCTGTGACCTTCTCTAGGGAAGAGAAGAAAGGAAAGAAAACTGCTACTGTCTATGTGAGGCACTTTCATCACAACAAACTGTTAAATTATTCTTAATTGTTGACCCAAAGAATTCAAGCTACAGCTTTCAATAGCTTTTTAAAAAATTGCTTTGTAGTATAATACAGGCTTTGGCATTTTTTTAAAACATAATGTTCTTTAACGCAGAGGTAACTAAGATAGCTACTCTTCCAAGTTGAAGACCTAGGTCAATAGACATAAACTCTCCTGATAACAATCTAAATCTCAACAGAGAATTTGAAGGGCAATGGTCACCATTGTTTATATACTGTATTCATTTTTCAAATATTTATTGAATACCTACTTGGTCAGGTATTACATTATGTACTAGAAAAACAGTAACCAATTTAGAGAAGCTGTTTACTGTACTTAGAGCGGTTTTCCATATATTACCTAATTTTATCTCATAATAACAAAATGTTTGCTCTTTTTCAAAGACAAGGAAGCTGAGACACAAGGAAATGAATAACTTGGTCAGGCTCACTCAGGTGGGCAGTGAAAAAACTGGGACTTAACCCCTATTTTCACTCTGAAGTCTATGTTAAGTATTTCACAGTTACAAGAAAAGACTACTGGGGCAAAGAAGAAAATGGAAGAAGATTATAAAATATATCATTATTTGCATGCTGTTATAAAGAAATTTTTGATGGTGAGCACATGGTGGACTTATTTGGTGAACCCCTGAAATTGTACACAACCCATAAAAGTCCCTGAAAGTAGTCAATGACCAAAAAACATTAAGAGCAATAGTTCCACAATTATACAGCATAGCAAAAAGACACCAGATTTCCATTTTCCATGAATTCCAGCATTGATAAAGAAATAGTATTACATTTTCTCTATTTATTTGTACTTATACAATTATATGGATAAAAATAATGTGAAAGTCAAGACAAATATTTTATTTGAATTTTTTCCGTGTTTCATTAAAGGCAGTCCTTGAGAAGGGGTTCTTGAATCAGTTTTCTCTTTCATAGAATGATTGGATAGTGGAGATGGGAAAGAGCATAAGAATTTATCTTCTTAGATAAACTTATTTAAATGGTTCAAATAAATTTTGTTTAGGGGAGTATACATTGACACCCAGAGAAAGAGGCTATTGAGTCAGTGTTGGGCCTGGGGCTAGAACTCAAGCCTTCAGACTTGCTCTCATCACTTTTGAGCTTATTTGGAGAAAAATACTTCCTCCACCCTTTAATTTTTATTCAAATGGCACATGAATAAATTTGAAAACATTTTACTACACTTGCATGAAATTAGAATATGTGATAATTTAGGTATCTGAACCATTTTAAAAAGTGTTATATTTGGCGTAGAGAAATAAGAATGCTGAAATGTAACATTAGCACAACAAAAATTATACAACAATAACAAAACCCTCCGCTCTGTGTCCTAAGTTGCCATTTATCTACTTAATATATACATCAAAGTCCTTCTCTGTACATACCAATAAATAAAAATTAATTTACATCTAAAATTTGCATTGCAATGTGAGCGACATACTTAAGTTTATTCTCCCTTTTTACAAGCCAATAATACGGGAACTAATCTGGCACTCTGAAAGGAATTGAGAGCCAGGCCAAGAGTCAAGAGACCTGAAATTCATTTCTGTTAGTTTCTGGTTGTGACACCTTGGGTGAGTCACTTTACTTCTCAGAATCTTGGTTTTTTTGTTTTTAAAATAAGGATGCTGCACTCCATTTTCTAAGATGCCTCCAAGGTATAACACTCTCTGAGGGCTTCTCAGTCAAGCTTCTGGCAGGGCATGGAATTTTATTTAGATGGTTCAAATAAAGAGACTGCAATGAGGGGACTACTTTCAGAATTTTGAGCAAACAAATGATGATGAAGTGCTCAGGAAACTAGCATAGTGAGAGGCTTTGCCAACCCTAGATTTGAAGGAGGAGGTGAAAAAACAGTGATTAGAGCCCAAAGAGTGCTGAGATTCTGGTTGAGGACTCACCGGGAGGGCTCTAGTCCGAGACACGTATGGAGGGATGGGGCCAGAGGTACAACCTCAAAACAGGGAGGAGTCAGGGAAGAAATAATCTGGCCTCTCTCCAGTCTTCCAGTGCCCTTCCACTGCCAAACCCAAGCAGTTCTTTCCCCTTCCCATGGAGTTTAAACAGCAATGTCTTTTACATATCTCTTTCATACCACTTTGTCCATAATCCAGGCACCATTTCTAAAAACCACTATAAAACCAACACATTAAAAAATCATTCCCCTTCAAAGGAAAAGAAATGAAAGACATTGTTGAAATTTAGGCATAGTAATGTGCCAACGTAATAACATATTGGTCAATGATGAACATTATGACCATTACACAACAGCGGTCCTATATGATTATAATACTAAATTTTTAAGGTATCTTTTGTATGTTTAGATGTATTTAGAAACACAAATACTTGTGATTGTTTTATATTCACCTACAGTATTCAGTACAGTAACATTCTGTACAGGTTTCTAGCCTAGGAGCAATAGGCTATACCATACAGCCTAGGTGTGTTACCATAGGCTATACCATCTAGGTTTGTGTAAATACGGACTATGATGTACTAATAACACTTGATGCATTCTCAGAATGAATCCACATCATTAAGTGACACATGATTTAATTGTAAAAACAGCAGCGGTGGATACTGTTTATTGTAATCAGATTATGAGTTTGTCAGGTTTCACATGTAATCTGGAACTGGAATGTAGTTGTGTCGAATATTGGATTGTATGTTTTGTGCATACCAGTAGGTGGCATGCAGAAACACTGTGCAGCACAGCACTCATCTGTCTGGGATCCCTTCTACTGAAAGGTCCCTGTGGGGAGCATCCCAGGTGCCAACAGACAGGTTTTGTAGAAAATTGCCTTTATTTCTTCTTTTGATTCAACTCCCTGCAGAGATTTTTCCAGAACACAATGTCACTATTACCAGGTCAGACAAGATTCTCCTGCCAAGCAGGGTGCCATGAAGAAAATCTAGCTTAGAGTGCGAGCCAAAAGAAATCAAAGTGGAAACAGAATTGTCAGGGGACTAGAGAATAAATGACGGAGTCTCCATGGTCATCATTAGCATCAACATTTCACATGCAGTGGCTTTATTCAAGCCCACACAAGATACAGGAGTCATTGTCACTAATGTGAAGACTAAAACAGAGCAAATGTCACCTTGTCCCTGCATCAGCTCCAGAAAGGTACACACAGTGGGAATTACTCCTTTGTTGCATGCTCTGGAGGGGGCAGAGGGACTATTACTGAGCTGCGGAGACAGAAAATGAATTTATACTTTCACAGGGTCAAGAGTGGGTCTCTGCTTGTAATAGCCACATTGACGTTGGTCTTTACAACCAGGAAATTGAGTGTATCTCTGATAGCTCTCAGAGGTGAAAGGCATACAACTTATAATATGTGAATCTCATGATTTGACTTGTGCTTCACAGATGCAACTTAGCTCAGGATTGGGGCTTCTAATTCTCAGGAGAATTAGTGGTGTTGGTGGCCTCCACAGTCAGTATGCTAGATATACTTGTTCCTGGTCTTACACAGCATTGCCATAGCCCTTTAAGGGAGGAAAGAAAATAATGTGTTTCATGTTTACATTTTTAAAATAGCTTCTGCATTTTTGAAAAACTCTACTTTGAAATGTAGACTGAATTACTTAGATATTTTTTTCCCTACTTCCTTCTCTGAGCAATTGTCAATAGCTGACTGCCCTGGAGGTGGACCATTCCATCAAAGAACAGGTGGGAAAATATGTAAATGTGTAGTTTTAAATTAGGATTCTCTAATTCCAACTGTAAGATGAATAAGCAGGCAGTCGTAGAGTTCAGCATCTACCTGAAAAGTGCAAACATATATTCTGGAATGTTCTCTATTTCTGCTGCTTCAGTCTTCTCCCTCCACTTCCCCCTCCTGTCCCACGTTTTCTTCAGCTCTCTCCCCAACTTGGCTTCTGCTTTATCTTTTGCTCTGAAGTCTTTCTCCAGTCTTCCACTCATCTAAATATTACCCATTTGAAGACTTAGTTCAAGCCCCTTCACATTCATAAAAATTTTCCTGATCACTACAAACCATTGAGTGTCTAAATTCTGTTTTGACTTTTTAGTACTACTAACATATTCTCTAATAATTTCAGGTGTTATTACACTATTTCCCTAAGCAGATGGCAAGCTGCATGATGTCTAGGTATATGACCATATTATTTTTGTATTTACTTTAAGAAATAGCCCAGTGCATGGCATAGTAGGTGACATTAATTACTCACTAGTTATTTTTCTTTCCTATAATACTTTGTTTTTAGAATTTCCAAATAGTTCCAGATTATTTCTTCATAGTATCATCACACTCTTTACCTATGTCTTCTTCTTCTAAGTAACACTCCTATAAACCTGGTTCCTGTCTTTGCAAGAGCAATAGACAGATAAGTATATCTAATAGAGAAGCAGATTTCTCTCTAGCTCCACTGTGTGAGTGTGCAAGTGTTTTTGTGTGTGTGCGTGTGTGTGTGTGTGTGTGTGTGTGTGTGTGTGTTTAAACAGGCTATGGGAAGGGAGATAGAAATGGAAAGATCACATGACTGACAGTTATTTGGATGACAGTAAGATTACTGGTCAGAAAAGAAAGAGTTAAACCTTTGACGGTTCTCCATTAGCTAATAGAGTAATTATCAATTGGATAAAACTGCTTTTTTTCTATCCAAGAAGAAAAACCGAGGTTGAATTAAAAAATGGGGACATTTTTCTATGTGTAATATTTTTCAGTTTGGAACAAAATTTAATAAATGAAGCAGTGGAAATAAATTAGAAAATGGTAAATGAAAAGGTATACCACTTGACAGTCTTGTCTTGTCCACATTTTATAACTATAGAAACTGTACAAGCTCTCTGAGGACACAGGAGGATATTTTTAGGATTAGATTATTTATATCTATTTATAAAAAATACATTGCGACATTTGGATTTAATGAATATAAAACACTAGTCATAAATACCTGGTGAAAGAGTTAGGTTAATTTTGGAACCTAGAGGGATAATTTTGTTTAGGTCATAAAGCCAACGTTGGATCCTAGTTGGTGTATTAAGAATGTATCTAAGAAAAAAACCACAGAATCTAAAAAGGCTATATTTTCTCTGACCCTGTGAGTATTTCCATTTTATATGACAAAATGCCTTGTCCTGGAATGTGGCTGTTGAAATCAGTTACCTGACCCATATAAGAAAATATTTTTTCCTGTATCTGAATCTGTTCTCTGGCTAAATATATTTTCACTTATACACAGACATATCTGCATGTTTGTCTATGTATATATTTGTGTGTGTGTGTGTGTGTGTGTGTGTGTGTGTGTGTGTGAAGACAGTTTTTTCTTGGCATCTCAAAACCAAGTTTGGAATATTTTGAAAATGGCATAATTAGTTGTTCATAATTTGATTTCTAGGTTGTTGAGAGTATTTCTTTCTAGGCTGAAAGCTAACATTTCAGACCCACAGAGAAGAATATCTGGTCGGGTATGTTTATGTTACCAAGATGAATGGGAATGCCATTAGTCTCTGTGGCGTCATTTGCTAATTAGGAAAAGGAACTTTCTCGGTGTAAGGATAGCCCTGTGGGCCACAACTTGGCTCCTGGGCATGGGTGGATTTCAGCCCCCACTACCGCCTTGCCTGGGCCTGGCATCGTTTTACAATTCACATACTTTACGGATATGAGGGAGCTCTAAATACTAAGATGTGAAAAGGCTAGCAGTGCTGGATTATGTCTGCAGGGGGTTTTCTTGTATATTAAATATAGAAACCACAATTCTTGATAACTTAATGACAGCAGTCCTAGATACTTAAACCACCCTCGAGATGGGTGAAGATGCTTTCAGTCTTTGTAGCCAGACTCGCTTCTAATATGTTTCACTCAATGGGCTTTTGTTTTGAGAAAACTGGTCTAACTAAATACATTTAATTCTTTAGTAACTATTTGTTTGCATGTATTGATCCCTTAAACAAACAGACATAACTTCCAACAGAGAGCTTTTGAGCAATATATATGAGCATCTTCATATTGGTTTCATGTACTTTTTAGGGCAGATAAAATAAACTTGTTCTCTTATTAATCCATGTGTCTATGCTCTAAGTAAATGCATGATTTTCACATGGTTTTTTGCTTTTGATATTTATTTATATATCTGGGAGTTCAGAAATTTTAAATTAGAAATAAGTAAACAGTGGCACAAAGGACCTATTGCTCTTAAACATATTCTGTTCTCATTATGATAACCCTGGGCTACAACGTAGGCAACATTAAATGGGCAAAATATGGGGATAGAGTTGCTAAGAAGTGAGGATCTCTCTAACTCTTTAATCTTTCAATGTGTAAATATTTGATTAAAGCCTGCCCTTTTGTTTAACTTTAATTTCTTTTTTTGAGGAGAGAAAGCATTTAACTACATGCCAAAGAATAGACAGATGCAAACAAGCTTTGACTGCGACTTGCCTGATAAAGGAAAAAAACTAATCATCTGGCTTGTTCATTGTTTTGTAAATTGAAAAGTATATAAAATAATAGTTTCAATATGTTCTAGTGAAGTCATCAGTATCCCAAGTTGGTAAGACTTAAAGGGAGAAAAATAAATCCCTAAGGAACATTTTTAGAGGCATGAAATATGATTGTGAACAACAGTAATGTTTTTATCTATACAAACACATGTAAACAACCCTAGTGTGTATGTGTGCATATATGTGTGTATGCTTGTATATGTATATTCTACAAATATACATATGCATTTTAGAAAAAAAATATATATGGTGGTGTTGAGCCTTCATTTTAAATGGAAAGCAAAGACATGTTTTTAATAACAGGCTTCAGTAATTGATCATATTTTTGTCCATTCTATTTTGGACAGGTAGTATAGCAATATTTGAAGCAGATGCTATCAGTACTCCAGCAAGTCTCCTCAGATTCTCCTGACTCTTTCTGTGTGTGCATCCTTGGCTTCAACATGCTTGGCTCCTAGAGACGGGCACCTCTGAGTCTCTTTGGAGGACTGCCCTCTGGCTACTGGCACCATGGTGCCTGCAAGCACAGCCAGCCAGCATTCCTGATCATTACATGCCCTTAAGGATGGCCCTTACTAAAGACAGACAGGTACAGATTATGAAATCTCAGCAACTAGCCTCAAAGAGGAACAAATACGAGGTTTAATTCAGCTTCCAGAGCTCCCCAGCAGGATGAATCTGAGGTTGAAAGTTTACCTGAATTATACCCTTGTTTGTCTTCTCCTTCCTTCCCTGCGTCCCTCCTCCATTCACAGGCTTCTTCTGGGAGCCCAACTGTGCTGAATCACTTGCGCGCAAACTCTTGTCTCACTGTATTCTTCTAGGGAACCTAAAATCATATCTAGCTGTCACTGTGGTAAAAACTTCATAGGCACAAGGAGGTTTATTATGACTTGGATGCCATGCTAATTTTAAGGTAATATAATGAAGTTACTCCCTCCCCCCTTTCCCAACCCCAGCAATGACTGGGAATCATGGCTAATGTCTGGTAAAGCATAAATCAAGCCAACTTTTTCCCCAGCTAGAACCATAGGAAATGGTGGTATTGTTTTTGATCATACACTTTCCAGAAACCAGTAAGATTAATCCACAGAGGCATAAATGACCAGAATTATGAAATGAGGTAATTCATAGGCATAGAAGATTGAAAGAACTAGCCAGGGACCTTATGTTTCCTGTTAGTAGAAAGAATGAAAGCTGGCAGATGCATGGTAAAGTTGAGACTTGATTTATGCCTGAAAGCAACTGACCAGAGGTGACACTCAGCTCTATCCCTGGCTCAGCTCCTTACAGCGGATTCCTGAGCAAGCTGTTGTACTTGTTCTCCTAGACCTTAGTTCACTCACCTGAGGACTTGCACTGAATGATACATAAACTTCCTTCTGGGTTTGAGTTTTGTAATTCTGTTTGCACAATCATAAACAGCTAAAAGAAGAGCCATACATGAAGCTTTAGATGCTGGAAAATTTAAACACATATCAGTTACTCATGAGTTATACTTTTCTACGTCTGACAGCATATGAGGAGCTTTGCTTGAATAGCAGCAAAGGAGCTTGTTAAAAATTCCAAAGCTTAGGAGTAGTGGAGTATTAAATGAGACACCAGCTATCTCACTGGTGATGCAAAGCAGAATTTTGCAACTCATTCCCACCAGGAATCTATTATAGATTCAAGATCTTGGAAGACTATAAAGTCAAGAATGGAAGGAACTAAGTAAAGGAGGAATATTACTTTCAGAAGAAAAGGGAAAGAAACAAAAATAACGAAATGCAGATACAGTTTAGTTTTAGTGAAAACTCTTTCTTAAGTCAAAGGAGTCTTACTTTTCTCAGCCTGCATTATCTATGGGAGTGTCAATGGAATTTTCTGTTTCTTCAGCTTTAGTTTGTGAGAGGCATGTGCCTGCCCCATTGCAGCTCTTAAGAACTCACTTTTATGCTACTTATCAATTCCACAAATCCTGAAATGCATTATATGATTGGGCTAGATGCATAAAAATGTTGAATATATCTTGGAGTGCCAGTGACAGTGCTAATTCAAGTCACTACAAGTGTTCAGCATAAGGCCTTGTAATTTGGGGATTCACTCAGGGTGGTGGCAAAAATATTAATGGAAAAATATTAGAAAAAGCTATAGAATATAGTCTCAAACCCTTTCGGAAGGCCAAAGGGTTTTTTTCTGTAGTTCTTGGCTAAAGGTAGCCAGAGTGTCTTTGAAGGAGCCAGTGAGATTAGGGCACAAATACAAAGGAATGTAAGTAGTTTACCTAACTAACTTGTTTACTCATGTGGTCTTAAAACTAACATTTGAGCCAGATGACCCCCTGGGGCAAGGTTGACCGGGGATATTACCCACCAATGGTGTTTGCCTTGGTCATTGGAACATGTCCAATGACCAAATGGAATGGCAGAATAAAGTAGAGACTTGCAAAAGTGATAGCACAGCACATCAAATATCAACAAAAGGGCTTCAGCAAGATCGTTTTTAATCCTGTATTAAGTATTTTCTTTCTGCTTGGTGTTGACCCTCCTACTAATTACTCTTCTCCATTTTTTTTGTTTGTTCCACCTACTCAACTGGAACATAGGTAATACGAATTTACCTCTGTAAATTGGAGCAGAGTCATGGTGTTCATAGATCTCTGGATACCTGACCTGACTTGGCCACAGTTTGTCTTTCTCTTGAGTCTGTTCAGTCCTGATGCACACAGGCTCTGCAGTGAGTCTTTGTATACTGGAGTCTATGAATCCTGGATTTTTCCTGTGATATCTTCTCTGATCCACTCTTATCCATTGACTTTTGGCTTCAGCAGCTCAAGATCTTTTATTTTTGGAGACTCTGTTAGCATTTCTCTCTTGGTCTCACTCTCTAGACCACCCGCCCTCCATGCGCCTTTGCCCAAAGCTAGAGAGCAACTTTTCCTGGACACACTCAAAGGTAAATATAGATAGTCGTTCAGGCTCTGGGGAAATAGGACAGGTGCCCCAAAATAGTGTGATCCAACATTGGTAAATAGTGATGGTGATGATGATGACAATGATGCAAATAACAGCTTGGAAACGAGGCACTGTGCTAACTGCTTTTCACAGAGTTGCAAATGTATTCCTTATAAATCCCCAATGAGTTCAGTATAACATTATTCTAATTTTACAGAAAAGGAAAATGAGGTAACTTGCCCAAAGGCACATAGATAGCAATCCAGAAAGCAAACCAGGCAGTCTGTCTCCAGGGCCAACCGTTTTAAACTGGGGCACAGGATCACAGCAGTAGTATGAGAAAACCTGAGTTCTTGCTGATAACTTATTTGGTGACCTACATTTCTAAAAATAAGAAGAAACGGGATTGGCCTCAGAACCCTGGGTGTGTGGAAACTTCAAGTAACAGCTAGATTTGACCTAACTGAGCCTCCAGTTTTTTGCTGACTAGAAATAATAAGAAGGCTTCTGGTCAGTTTACCAGGAGCTTTTACAGCATGTATCGGCAAAGTGGGAAAATTCTTATTGATCTCACAGAAGATAGTGTGTCAGAGACTTGCTAGATATTTAACAGTCCTACTTCCCTTTCGTATACATGCAGAAAAGCCACGTTTCACAATCACCATTTCAGTAAGGCTGAGGCTACATGAACTTAGCTCCAGCCAACAAGATAAGTTAGAGTGATGTATACTTGCTGCACATCTAACCTCTCAAACAACCTGCATGATTTCCACTCGTGCACTCTTGTGCAATGTTCTCTCTTTCCTCTATGTAACTGGAAAAACAGAATTCTAAGACTACTAAAAGGAACACAGTGGAAAGAGGCTGTTTTCTGAGTCTTTCTCTCAAGGAATGGTTCTCAGAAGAGGCCCTGATCTATACAAAACTGTGTCAAAAACACAAAATAAACTTTTTTTCTTTTTTTCTTTCTTCTTCTTTTTGCATGTGTTAAACCACTGTGACTAGGGTTGTTCATTATAGCAGCTAATGTTAATTTGCCCTAATACACATAGCATATAAAGTTCTTCCTTGATGCAAAAGAGTAGTATGACTCCTTAGGGAAACCAGTCCCTTTCTGATTGAGTCACTTTCTGCTTGGGTCTAGGGAGCACTGGTGCTTGAAAGTCTAAAACCCAAGTCAACCAGAGAATCTGCTCTCTGTTTTGCTTCCACCTGATCTATTTCCCCAGAACTGGACCCTATTCCTACTCCTCACTGTCTTATTTCTGAGTAGGATTATGAAATGTACTAAGTTCAGAATATTATATAATCCAACATCTCTCAGTGCATGTAAAGCTATGGCATAAGTTGATTTTGGATCACAACCCTTTCCTTTTTATATTTTAGTTCTACGGATCATTGCTTGTATAATCAGGCTTGCATACCCAGTCAATCCAGGATATTTGATACAGAAGAACTGAGTAGGGACACTGGTGGACAGGAACTTCATACCTCATTGTATTATGTGTGTTAACAATGAAACTGTCAAGGACAAGTGGCTAGGTCAGAATGTCCTATGGATAGAAACAAATTATAGGTCTCAGACCAGGGGCCAAGGACACTTTTTATCTTGTTTCCATGGAATTACCTTTGCAAATAATATGCTTCTAGAAGTTCAGATTTATATGGGATGAACATAGAACTGTTCAGGAATAAAGAGATGAAGAAAATCTACCCTGAGATCCTTAGAGTATTACAAGTGTCATACCTAGATTTTACTTACATCTGAAGCTAAAGAGTATTAATGAGGGATAGGAAAGGAGGAGAGAGACAGAGAGAGAGAGAGAGAGAGAGAGAGAGAGAGAGAGACTTATGAAGTGCCCTGGAAAATATTTCCTGTTATTGTTCTTCAATATATTTTTAACATAATTTATTCACAATGGAAAAAAAAACCTATTTTCTGTATTTTTTTTACTCACAGATGATAAAAGTTATCTATGTCTAAATTTAAAAATGAATGCAAATAAGTTGTGTGATACAAGTTCTTTCCTGGGTCAAGAAATGGCTATAAGTGGAATAACATCTTTTATATTCCTTGATGAGTGCATTTTCTTATTCCAATATTAGGATCAACAACAGGGTCAACTGAGTCTTACAGGGAAATACTTCAGTGATCAGGAGATGTATTGTCTATGCTAAATTGTATTAAGAAAAAGAAGATTTGATGGCAGAAGGGATATAATGAATTGGAATGCTAAAAAGCAATAAAGTCAAGGTTTAAAGAAGCAGTGTAAAAATTAAACTCTTTAATTAGCAATCGTACCTTAAACTAGAACATTTATATTCAAAGCTCCAGAAGTGCTAACCTGACATTTGCTTTATTCTTTGTGACATGTTGACAGATGCCCTTGAAAGAGCACATTTCAAATATCGCTAAGTACAGATGTGATCAGCAAATTTGAGGGGTTTATTGACTTACTATTGGCATCTTATTTTCTATCTCAGTTTTAGCTGCCAAGAAGCAGATTTACTTATGCTTTATGACATTAGTTTTGTACATTGGGCATATAGAATTATCTTCTATACCAATCTATGAATATACTGCAATATATTTATCCATCATACGGATGATGGTCATTTAAACTGCTTTAAGATAGTCACTATTATAGATAATCTCATAATGGGCATTGTTGTATATATTTCCCTGTACACATGAGCAAGAGTTTCTTAAGAATATGTACTTAGAATACTTATTGCTGGGCTGCAAGTATGGCCATTTACAACAAATTTAATGAAAATTAATTTTCAACGTGGTTGTACCAATTAGTTTATTCAGATACTCACCAACATCTCAGCATAGTCTAAATTTAAAATGTTTTCCAATAGCATCATATTTTCATTGCTTTGATTACTGTTGAGGTTAAATTGAGTGTCATTACATATATATTTATTGGACATTCAGGTTTTACCTTGATGAACCTATTTGTATCTTCTGTAATTTTTTTGTATCAGATTATCAACTTGCAGAAATTATTTTCTTTGTAGGATTTTGTAATAATTCTTTTTTAGGATTTGGAGGAATTCTAATCTTTTGCTAGTGCCAACCTAAATAAGAGACACAGAGATGTCCCCTAAAAGAAAATGATATTAATTTGTGATGAGCACTGCAATGGAAATTCAATGGACATATTCTGAGAAGTAAAGGAAGACAAGGGTTTTTAAAGGAAAAATTAAGAATAGTACATAGGTTGTTTCGAGATAATTATTTTTGGCTACAGGGATCAATAACAAGCGTGTTGACAGTCCAAGGTTGGACAGAAAGTTGCTGGGGAGATGTCCTCATAGAGGATTTTTTTGTGTGTAAGGTTGCAATGGTTTTTGTGCAAAATTGTGGTTTTGCAGTCTTTTACAATAGCACTTGTTATCAGGCAACATGAGTGAGCACCCTTCTTCATGGACTTCCCCAGCAGCTCCATTTGTCAGTTTGACACAAATGATTCTGTTTTGTTTCTGACAAGTTTCATACTCATTACATGCATTGCATGTATCTTCTTCCACTCTGCATTTTACTTTGTTTATGAAAGCATCTGCTCTATAGGTGTTTATCATTTTGACATGGTTCATGTTCTTAATCTTTAATTCTGGAATTTGCACTTTTGTGTCTTAATTAAGCTCTTTTTTTTTTTCTTTTCTCCAAGTTGGTGGATTAGAGGCTTTTAGCATGCCTCAGCCACTTGGAGATGGCATAAATATTAACTCCATGGGCTTTAATTCATGAAGAAATATAGGAATCCACCAGAATCATGAAGGATGTCCCAAATTTCAGGGAGGCGAACATGGGTGAAAAGCCCCAATGATGGTGTTCAGCTGATAAAACTGACCAATGTCCTTTATATGATAGGCACAGAACCTCTCTCTGTGTGACTCACTTTTCCACTGGGGATCTGAGCAACCTAGGCCAAGGGAGAACACTTCGTTTCTCTCAAGACCTAGAGTGAAATTGGGAAGATGGTTAGAAATGCTGAGAGGGAAGAATACCAGGAAAAGCTGCAGGCCCAAGAGCAGGCTGACATTTTCATCTGAGTGCATACAAAGTCAGTCATTTTTTGGCGACCTGGCAGCATGCCATGCAGGCATTTTAGTCTCGAGCCAGAGATGGAAGTGCTTGCTCTGGTGTGGAGTAGAGGCCTTGACAGCCAGATTTATGGAAATTGCCTTAGCAATGTTTGCTGGAATTGTGCTCTTCCCTGTTGCAGTTTCTCCTGGACAATAAGACTTGTACCCAGGGCCAGCTTTTTAACCTGGAACTGGTCTGAATGTGTTGCTTGGTGCTTCAGCCTGCTCCCTGAGACTGTGATGCAGCAGGAACCTTTCTGCTCTGCCTCCAGGCATTTGGAGCAGCTGGTTGAACCAGTAGCCTGAACTGCCCCATCCTCCCTGTGCAGAGATTGTGGTGCAGCAGAGCCCTCTCTGGTCCACATCCAGGCAAGTCTGCAGGCATTTGAGACACCCACTCACCTAGATCACCATTCTGAGCTGCCTCACCCTTTCTGTGCATAGATTGTGATGCCGTGGGGCCTTCTCTGCTCCAAGCCTAGGCAGGTCTCCAGGCATTCAAAGCACCTGTGTGCCCAGATTAGCAGCTGAAGCCACCTTACCATCACTTTGCAAAGATCTGGGTGCAGGTGGCCCTCTCCACTCCATGCTCAAGCAGATCTCCAGGCACTTGGAGCACCCACTTCCCTGACTCAGAAGCCTATCACTCCACCCTTCCTGAACAAAGATCCTGGAGCAAGGGACTTGGTTCATGGCCAGGCAGATTGTCTTTGGTTCATGGCCAGGCAGATTGTCAGACATTTGGGACACCCGCTCAGCCAGATTCATAGCCTGAGCTATCCCTCTCTTCCAGTACAGAGATTGCGGTATATCAGGGCCTTCTCCACTCCATGACCAGGTGGATCTCCAGGTATTTCGAGCACCACTCACCAAGAACAGCCTCAGTTGACCCACTTTTCCTGTGCCTGGATCATGATGCAGTAGAGCCTTCTCTGCTCCGTGCCCAGGCAGATCTCCAGTTATTCAGAGCACCTGTTTGCTTGAATCTGCTGCTAGACCTGCTGCACCCTTCCTGTGTAGAGATCCTGGTGCATGGGGGCTCTCTGCTACATTCACAGGCAGATCTCCTGCCAGTCTGAAGACCCACTGATATGGTTTGGCTCTGTGGCCCCACCGAAATCTCACCATAAATTGTAATAATCCCCATGTGTCAAGGGTGAGACCAGGTGGAGACAATTGAATCATGGGGGCAGTTTTCCCGATACTGTTCTCTTGATAGTGAGTTATCACGAGATCTAATGGATTTTTCTAAGGGGCTCCCCCTTCACTTGGCTCTCATACCACCGTGATCATAAGTTTCCTGAGGCCTTCCCGGACATGCAGAACTGTGAGTCAATTAAACCTCTTTCCTTTATAAACTACATACTTAGGATTGGGCAGTACTTTACAGCAGTATGAGAAAGGACTAATCACTCGTTCTCCTAAATTAGCCTGAACTATCTCACTCTCCCTCTGCAGAGACAGGGATGCAGTGGGGCCATCTACGTTCCATGCCTGGGCAGATATCCAGGCATTTGGAGCACTCACTCTCCTGGATTAGGAGTTTAGGTAGGCCACACCCACCTCCCCACCATGCAGAGAGCTTGAGAATGAGGAAGTTTTCCAGGTTCATGCCCAGGTGTTCCTCTGGGTGCTTGGTGACCACCTACTGGATTCTCCTGTGCTAGTGTTTGTGCCTGACACCAGGAGACCTATAGGTGGCTCTGCCCAATCTTGCCTTACCCACCTTGCCCCTCACCACCCCAGGGCTGAGCAGGGAGCTTAGATCACCATCACTCTGTGAATCAGCCCATTGCCTGAGGAAATAGAGAGCTTCTCTCAGTAAACAAAGACCAAGTATATACCCAGCCCCATTGGCCACAGTAGGCTTTTACCTTTAAGCGCCATCTATTGGCCGGTAGGCTGAACCACACAGCCCAGTGTAAAACCTGCTGACAGAAGTGCCTAGGGAAGCAAATTCCAAAGACCTTACCCCAATATTCTCTACAGTTACACCCCAAGGGTTGAGATGAAAGGGAAATTTCAAATAATAAAAATATAGGGAAAGAAAGAAAAAGAAAAAATCCTAACCACATACAAATAGTTATAAAAATTAGTGCGGCTAGGTGTGGTGGCTCATGCCTGTAAGCCCAGCACTTTGAGAGGCCAAGGCGGGCAGATCACCTGAGGTTGGGAGTTTGAGATCAGACTGGCTAACATGGTGAAACCCCGTCTCTACTAAAAATACAAAATTAGCTGGGTGTGGTGGCCTATGCCTGTAATCACAGCTACTCAAGAGGCTGAGGCAGGAGAATCTCTTGAACCCTGGAGGCAAAGGTTGCAATGAGCCAGGATCGCAGCACTGCACTCCAGCGTGGGTGACAGAGTGATACTCCATTTAAAAAAAAATTAGTAGTACAAGTGGCCCCAGATGAGAAGGAATCAATGCAGGAATTCTGGCACCATGAAAAATCTGAAAGTTATGAGACCATCAAAAACTCACACTAGCTCTCCAGGATTGGTCCCTAACCAAAACGAAGACTCAGAAATGACAAATAACCAATTAAAAGCACAGATTGCAAAGAAGTTCAATGAGATCCATGACACAGTATAAAATCAACACAAAGAAACTTCTAAAGCAATCCAGGAAATTAAGGAAGAGATAGACACCTTAAATAAATCAATCAGACCTTCTGGAATTATAAGACTTGAGAAATTTCAAAATACAATTTAAAGCAATATGAATAGACTGGATCAAGCTCAGAGCCTGAAGACTAGCCTTTTTAAAAAACAAAATTCAAGAAAAAATAATTTTAGAAAATGAAGAATTTCAGATCTTGAAGGCCTGTCTTTTGAACTAACCCAGTCAGACAAAAATAGAGAAAAAATAACTTTTAACCATACCCAAAGTTTTTGAGAAATATGGATTATATAAAAGTGACCAAACCTATGAATTATTGGCATTCCTGAGAGAAAAGGAGAAAAAGTAAACAACTTGGAAAGCAAACTTGAGGAAATAATTGAAGAAAATATTTTATAATCTTGCTAGAGAGGTAGACATTCAGATACAACAAATCCAGAGTATTCCTGTAAGATACTATACAAAATGAATATCACCAAGTCATGTAGTTACCAGACCATCCAAGTTCAAAGCTAAAGAAAAAAATTTGTAAGGCAACTTGAGAAAAAGGTCACACAAGGTACCCAGGGAACCCTATTAGGCAAAAGAAGACTTTTTCTCACAAGCCAGAAGAGATTAGGCACCAATTTTCAGCAATGTTGAAAAAAAATTCCAATCAAGAATTTCATATTCTACCAAACAGCTTTTTAAGTGAAGGAGAAATATATATTTCCTGGCAAGGAATCACTAATGGAATTAGTTACCACTAGGCTAGCCTTACAAGAAATCTTTAATGGGGTTTTAAAAATGGAAACCAAAGAAAACACATGCTACCACAAAAACACATATAAGTACATATCCCACAGACACTACAAAGCAACAAGCTAAAAACCTCATAGTAGGAACAAAACCTCACATATCAATATTAACCATGAATGTAAGTTGTCTAAATACCTGAACATAAAAGGCCCAGAGTGGCAAATTGAATAAAGAACAAGACTCATCTGTCTGCTGTCTTCAAAAGACCCATCTCACACTTAACAATTTGCATAAGCTCAAAGTAAGGGCTGGAGAAAGATCTATCACAGAATTGGATAACAAAAAAGAGCAAGACTGGCTATTCTTATATAAAATAAAGCAGATTTTAAACCAACAACAGAAAAAATGTTCAAAGAAGGGCATTACATAATGATAAAGATTTCAGTTCAACAGGAAGACTTTAGTATTCTAGATATATGTACAGCCAACACTGGAGCACCCAGATTCATAAAATAACTTTTACACCTCCAAAAAGACTTAGACAGACACACAATACTTTGAAGGATTTGAATACCCTAATGACAGTGGTACAAAAATCAGTGAAGCAGAAAACAAAGAAATTCTAGACTTAAATTTAAAACTTGACCAATTGGACCAATAGACATTTATAGCATACTCAGCCCATGAACCACAGAATACACATTATTTTCATCTGCACATGAATTATACTCTAAGATGGACTACATGTTCAACCACAAAGGAGGTATCAATCAGTTAAATTTATAAAAATCAAAAGTATACCAATCATGCTCTTGGACCACAGTGAAATAAAAAATGAAATCAATACCAAAAACATCTCTCCAAACTACACAATTGCATGGAAATTAAACAACTTGCTACTAAGTGTCTTTTGGTTAACAACAACAACAACAACAAAAGGCAAAAATCAAAATATTCATTAAAATAAATGAAAATAGAGACAAAAACATGGCAAAATCTATGTAATGTAGCAAAAGTAGTGTTAAGAGGAAAGTTTACAGTGCTAAATGCCTACCTCACAAAGTTAGAAAGATCTTAAATTAACAATCTAACATCTAGAGGAACTAGAAAATTTAAAAAAGAAGGAAAGAAAGAAAAGCTTACCCCAAAGCTAGAAGAAAAGAAATAATTAAAATTAGAGCAGAACTGAAAGAAATTATCCCTAAAATCTCTACAAAGAATCAACAAACCCCAAAGTTGTTTATTTAAAACGACAAAGAAGATTAATAGACTCCTAGCTAGATTAAAAAGAAAAAAAGAGAAGATCCAAATAAGTACAACTCGAAATGACAAAGGTGACATTACAGCCAATCTTACAGGAATACTAAAGATCCTCAAAGACTGTTATGAACACCTCTATGCACACAAACTAGAAAATCTAAAAGAAAAGGATACATTACTGGAAACACGCAACTTCCCAAGCTTGAATCAGGAAAAAACTAAAACCTTGAACTGATGAATATCGAGTTTTAAAATTCAATCAATAATAAAATAAACTAACAAACAACATGAATCTTGGACTGGATGGATTCACAGTCGAATTCTATCAGATGTGCAAAGAGGAGCTGGTACCAATTCTTCTCTTAGTATTCCAAAAAATGAAAAACGAGGGACTCCTCCCTAACCCACTCTATGAATCCAGCATCACCTTCAAACAAAAATCTGGCAGAGACACAACAAAAAAACAAACCTACAGGCCATACCCCTGATGAACATAGATGCAAAAATCCTCAACAAATCACTTGCAAATCAAATCCAGTAGCACATGATCAAGTAGGCTTAATTCCTGGGATGCAAGGCTGGTTCTACACGTGCAAATCAATAAATGTGATGCACCATGCAAGAAAAAAGTATAAACAAAAACTATATGAACATCTCAATAT
The DNA here is from genome assembly GCF_001604975.1 of Cebus imitator. Taxonomy (NCBI): domain Eukaryota; kingdom Metazoa; phylum Chordata; class Mammalia; order Primates; family Cebidae; genus Cebus; species Cebus imitator. The sequence continues at coordinate 346,087 of NW_016107762.1, forward strand.
ACCCATAAAAAGATTTCAGTAAAATCCAACATATCTTCATGCTAAAAACTATCAAGAAACTAAGCATTGAAGGAAGGTACCTCAAAATAAGAGCCATCTATGAAAAACCCACAGCCTGCCTCATTCTGAATGGGCAAAAGCTGGAAACATTCCCCTTGAGAACTAAAACAAGATGGGATTCTCACCCACCACTCATATTCAACATAGTGTTCAAAGTGCTAGTCAGAGCAATTAGACAAGAGAAAGAAATAAAAGGCATCCAAAGAGGAAAAAAATGTCAAATTATGTCTCATCAATGACACTGTAATTCTATGCCTACTACCCTAAAGACTCTGCCAAAAAAACTCCTAGAACTGAGAAACAACTTCAGTAAGTGTCAGGATACAAAATAATAAATAAAATGTTTAGAAATATACTTAACCAAGGAGGTAAAATATCTCTACAAGGAAAGCTACAAAACACTCTTGAAAGAAATCAAGAACAGAACCAAATGGAAACATGTCCCATGCTCATGAATGGGTAGAATCAATATTGTGAAAACAACCCTATTAAAAAGTGGACAAATGACATGGTAAAGACACTTCTCAAAAGCAGACATACAAGTAGCCAACAAACATGAAAAAGTGCTCCACATTGCTAATCATCAGAGAAATGCAAATCAAAATCATAATGACATACCATTTCATACCAGTCACTATGGCTAGTCTTAAAATAACAGATGCTAGCAAGGCTGTGGAGAAAAGGGAATGTATATATATTGTTGGTGGGAATGTAAGTTAGTTTGGCCACTGTGGAAAGTAGTTTCAAGATTTCCTAAAGAACTTAAAACAGAACTACTATTCAACTCAGCAATTCCATTACTCGCTAAATATTCAAAAGATAATTTTTTCTTCCAAAAAAAACTTTTTCTTCTAAAAAAGAGACACACACTCATATTTTCATCCCAGCACTATAAATACTTGTAATTAACTTAGGTGCCCATCAACGGTGGATGGGAAAAAGAAAATGTAAGAAAATGTGGTACATATATACCATGAAATACTTCGCAGACACTAAAAAAAATGAAATCGTGTTCTCTGTAGAAACATGGGTGAAGTTGGAGGCCATTATCCTAACTGAATTAAGCCAAGAACAGAAAAAATATATACTTCATGCTTTCACTTATGAGTGGGAGCTAAGCATTGAGTTCTCAGGAACATAAAAATGGCAATAGATACTGGGCACTACTAGAGAGGGAACGGAGGAAAGAAGGCAAGGACTGAAAAACTAACTATTGGATACTATGTTAAATTCAATTAGCGAGTATTTTGTTTAGAATTTTTGCATCTATGTTCAGGGATATTGTTCTGTAGTTTTCCTTTTTTTTCTTATATCCTCTCCTGGCTTTGGTGATAGGGTAATATTAGCTTCAAATAATAATTTATGGATTCCCTGTTTCTCTACATTTTGAAATAGTTTCAGAAAGATTGGTACTAATTCTTTGAACGTTTGATAGAATTCAGCTATGAATCCATCTGGTCCTATACTTTTTTTGTTAGCAACTTTTAAGTTACTGTTTTAGTCTTGCTACTTGTTATTGGTCTGTTCAGCGTTTCTATTTTTTCTTGGTTTAATCTAGGAGGGTTGTATATTTGCAAGAATTTATATCCTCTAGTTTATGTGCATAAAGGTATTCATAGTAGTCTTAAATGATCTCTGCATTTCTGTGGTATTGGTTGTGATATCTCCCATTTGGTTAGGTCGGTATGTAAATAGCAGTAGTTGGAGCTGACTGCATTTTTTCCAGACGGCTTTGAAGTGAAAATTATATGTAATGTTATGTGTAGCTACCTGAGCCAAACTGCCTTTCCAGGTTTCTTTTGTGCTTTCCAAAGACAACAATTTTTACTGTTACTCAAAATTCTGTACCAAATGCAACTGATTAAAACTGGATATTGCTGAAGCCTACCACCTGTGTAAGAATGTCCACAGGCAGCTCCAAACCATCTCAGCCTAACATCACACTCAAACATTCAGCTTTCCTCAGACCAAATTAAAAGTTTAAAGAGGAAAAAAAAGACCAAACACTAAAGATATTTTAAAAATATCTAAAACAACACAATAAAGTAAAAGCAACCTCAGATCCCTCAGACTAGACATACCCACTGAAAATTATTTGTGGTCCCTGAATTTGATTTTCTATGCAAAGACATTGATTTTCAAAGAAGAGTGATAAAAATATGGTTTGGCGTTCTCGAAAACTACAGAAACTTCCCTATTCTGCTGTGACTTTCACTTAAATGAAAATCCTACACTGAGAATTAACTAAAACTTGGAAATTCACATGAGATTTCTCCCTCTCCATTGTTATCTCTTAAATGATTTTCTGTGTTTTTTAGCTCTGTTTAAACAATGACAGGTTCTGTCCGAATGACAAAATGTATCACTTGACAATGTATTTTCCCTCAGAAACATCAATCCAGACATAAGCAATATGCTAAAGATGGCTTTGTAATGTATGAAACCACTCCCCCTCCAACCCCAGGGAAGTGATTTGTTTAATAAGTAGATGACATATTACAAAACTTTTAATCAAGGGCTTGTGATCAAGGTGTTTATATTATAAATGATCACCATTTATATTATAAGTGATTGAGTTTGATGCTTAAAATAGCATTCATGATAAGAATGGAAAGGAAAATCATTTTGTAAGCAATGGTAATCTTAATAGTTCAGTTGTTTAAGTTTGCTGTTTGCTAGATTCGGCAAATTTATTAAGACTTTTTGTGACCTATCATATGATCTATCTTGGAGAATGTTTCATGTGCTGATGAAAATAATGTATATTCTACAGTTGTTGAGTAGAATGTTCTGTTTTATAGATTTGGGAGCTCTAGTGTTGAGTGTGTATGTATTTAGGATTGTGATATTTTCCTGTTGGACTAATCCTTTTGTCATTATCTAATGTTCCTCTTTGTCTTTTTTTTTTTTTCTGTTGCTGCTTTAAAGTCTGTTTTGTCTGACATAAAAATAGCTATTTCTACTCACTTTTGGTTTCCATTTTCATGGAATATCCTTTTCCACCCCTTTATCTTAAGTTTTTGTGAGTTATTATGTGTTAGGTGAGTGTCATGAAGACAGCAGATAATTGATTGGTGGATTTATAACTGCCATTTTGTATCTTTTAAGTGAAGCACATAGGCTATTTATATTCAATATTAATATTAAAATATGAGGTACTATTCTATTCTGCATGGTAGTTGTTTCCTAAATAACTTGTTTTTTTTTCCATTGTGTTATTATTTTATAGGTCTTTTGAAATTTATGCTCTAAGGAGGTTCTACGTTGGTGGAATTTTGAGGTTTGTTTCAAAATTTGGAGTTCCGTTTAGCACTTTCTGTAGTGCTAGCTTGCTAGGGGCAGATTATCTCAGCATTTGTTTGTCTGAAAAAGACTTGATCACTCCTTCATTTATGAAGCTTAGTTTTGCTGGATACAAAACCATTTTCTGACATTTATTTTTCAAGTGGCTAAAGACAGAACCCAAATCTCCTCTGGCTAGTAAGATTTCTGCTGAGAAATCTGCATTAATCTGATAGTTTTCCATTACAGGTTACCTATTGCTTTTGTCTCATGGATCTTAAACTTCTTTCCTTCATCTTGACTTTAAATAACCTGATGATTATGTGCCTAGGTAATGATCTTTCTACTATGAATATCCTAGGTGTTCTTTGAGCTTCTTGTGTTTGGATGCCTAGACCTCTAGCAAGTCCAGCAAAGTTTTCCTCAATTACTTCCTCAAATAAAATTTATAAACTTTTAGATTTCTTTTTCTCTTTAAGAACACCAATTATTCTTAGGTTTGGCTGATTACTTAATCTGAAATTTCTTGGAAGTTTTGTTCATTTTTTAAAAATTCTTTTTGTCTTTTCTGATTGAGTTAACTCTGAAGCCTTGTCTTTGAACTATGAAGTTCTTTCTTCTACCTGTTCTAGGCTATTGTTGATACTTTCCAGTGCATTTTATATTTCTCTAAGTATGTCTTTATTTCCAGAAGTTGTTATTCTTTTCTTTATGTTATTTATTTTTTTCTGGAGAATTGTTTATCCATATCATGTTTTTGTTTAAAATTTCTTTAAAATGGTTTTCACCTTCCTCTGGTATCTTTTTGAGTAGCTCAATAATCGAATTTCTGAATTATTTATCTGGGAATTTAGCAATTTCATCTTCATTTGGGTCCATTGCTGGGGGTCTAGTGTAATATTTTGGGGAGTGTTACGTTGTTATATTATCAGAATTACTTTCCTGGTTCCTTCTCAGTTAGACTATTTTAGTGGAAAGATATGGAACTCAGGGCTTGCTGTTCATATTCTTTTGTCCCATGGGTTATCCTTTCATGTGGTGCTCTCCCTATTCCTTTAGGGATAGGACTTCCTGAGAGCTGGACTGCAGTGTTTGTTATTGCTCTTCTTGGTCTAGCCACCCGGCGGGGCTACCAGGCTCTGAGCTGGTGCTAGGGAATGTCTGCAAAGATTCTTGAGAAGTAATCTGTCTTCAGGTCTCCCAGTCATGGATACCAGCACCTGCTCTAGCAGAGGTGGCAGGGGAGTGAAGTAGACTCTGTGGCAGTCCTTGGTTGTAGATATGTTTAGTGCACTGTCTTTCTCAAATGATGTTTATGTTAGCAGTGAAGTTGTCATGTGGACAGACTCAAGATTTCTGGTTAGCCATGATGTTGCAGGCAGTTGTATTCTCCTTTTGGGTAGTGGGATTATTCTGTTATGAGTTGCTATAATGGCCTGAGTTGATTGACCTCCAGGCAGGGGGTGATACTTTGTGGAGAGCACCAGCTGCAGGGGTACTAGGGGGATCTAAGTTTACCCGAATTTGGCCAGTATAAGTATTCTGGTTTCTCAGGCATTGGGCAGGGTAGAGAAATACCATCAGGTGGGGCCAGGATTAGGCAGCTCTGGGTTCAAGCTCCCTTTGGGTGGGGCTTGACTCAGCCACTGTGGGAAATGGGGAGTGGCATTAAGGCCAATGGGGTTATGTTCCAGAGGGGATTATGGCTGCCTCTGCTGTGTCATATAGTTTGCCAAAGAAGTGGGGGTTAGCTGGTGGTAAAAGACCTCACCCAGCTCCCACACAGTTGGTGAGGCTGATTTCATTCCCACAGTACCCCCACTCAGAACTTGCCCCAGGTTATAAGCTTTCCTCCTGAGAAAGCAGGCATAACTTTTAGGCCTTTCCCATCTCCATCTGCCCACAATGTCATCAGTGGCTCCTGTGCTTGTAACGGCAGCAGTTGCCATTAGCCTCCTGGATCTCACTCAAGAAAATTTGTGCCCAGTCAAAACTACTACAGATTTCATTTAGAAGCTTCGTTCGCCTTGTGACTCCTCCTTAATTTTCCTGGCTGCCTTTCCTGAGGGCTCCTGTGAGGTGTAATCCTGGATGGCTTCCCTGGGAAGGGTTGAGCTGGAGACTGGGAGTGCCTACAAGGGCTCTTCTCACTGATGCTTCAACTTCTATATTTCTTGTAGCTCCCTAAGTTCATTTCAGCTGTAAGTAAGGATAAATTTTTTCTCCTGTGATCTGGAATTTCAGATTCCCCAGTTGGGACATGTGTTTGGATGCAGGTTTCCTTTCACACTTGGAAAACACAGTTTTTCCAAGTCTCATGGAATTTGCAGTGGCATGCCGCTTCTTCCAAAGGATCTATGAATTCTTTTGGTTTTTTTCCTGGTGTATTTCTGGGGTGGTTTTTGGAGCAAAAGGTAATGGTGTCACTGTTTACACTCTGTTCTACCATCCAAGTGGGAGCTGCACATTAGCGAAGTCTCCTATCTGCCATTTTCTTCTTCTCCCAGAAGGGCTGCTGCTTTCTTTGTATATTTTGGATAGCAATCCTTTATCATATATTCCTTTTACTAATATTTTTCTCCCAGTCTGTGCTTTTAGTTTTGATTCTATTGATATTATCTTTCACAGAGCAGAAATTATTAATTTTAATAAAATCCAGTTTACCAATTTTTTCTTTTATGGATTATGCCATTGGTGTTGTATCTTAATAAACATCGCCAAATACAATGTTACTTAGATTTTCTCCTATGTCATCTTCTAAGAGTTTTATAGTTTTGCATTTTACATTTAGATCTATGATCCATTTTGAATTTATTTTTATGAAGGGTATGTGGTATATCTCGAGATTAATTTTTGTGTGTGTTGATGTCCAGCTGTTTCACCACCATTGTTGAAAAGACTAAGTTTTCTCTACTGTATTACCTATATGATATTGTCAAAAATCAGTTGACCATATTTATATGGGACTATTTCTGTGCTCACTGTTTTGTTCAATTCATCTCTTTGTCTATTCTTTTACCAGTACCACACTTTCTTGATTGTCAAAGCTTTACAATAACTCTTGAAGTTTGGTAGTCTCAGTTCTCCTCAAAAAAAAAAAAAAATCTTTGTTTTTCCTCAATATTGTGTTGGATATTCTGGGATTTTTGCCTCTCCATATAAATTTTGGGTTAAATTTCTCAATATGTGCAAAATAACTTGTTAAGATATTGATTAAGATTGCACTGAATCTGTAGATCGAGTTGAGAAAGGCTGTTATCTTGACGATGTTGAGTCGTCCTAATTCATAAATCTGCAATATTTCTCAATTTTTTAGTTCTTCTTTGAACTCTTTTATCAGAGCCTTATCACTTTCCTCATGTAGATCTTGTATATATTTTGTTAGATTTATATTGAAATATTTGAGTGCTAATGTAAATCTGCGTTTTTAATTTCAAATTTTAATTGTTCAATGTTGGCATCTAGAAAATTGCTTTACTTTTGTATATTAACCTATCTTGCAAATTTCTTATAATATCTTATTAGTTAGAAGTTTTTGTGTTGAATTTTCGATTCTTTTTTACATAAATATATCATCTGAAAATAAGTTTTGTCTCTTTAATTTTAATCTATCTATATATACTTTTTATTTCTTTGTGTTGACTTATGCATTACCTAGAACTTTTTTTTTATTATTATACTTTAAATTCTAGGGTACATGTGCAGATCTTGCAGGATTGTTGCAAAGGTACACACATGCCATGGTGGTTTGCTGTCTCCATCCCCTTGTCACCTACATCAGGCATTTCTCCCAGTGTTATGCCTCCCTACCCTCCCTGCTCCCTGCTGTCCCCAAACAGACCCCAGTGTGTGATGTACCCCTCCCTGTGCCCATGTGTTCTCATTGTTCAACATGCGGTGTGAACAATGAGTGAGAACATGCAGTGTTTGGTTTTCTTTTCTTGTGTCAGTTTGCTGAGAATGATGGTTTCCAGATCCATCCATGTCCCTACAAAGGACATGAGCTTATCCCTTTTTATGGCTGCATAGTATTCCATGGTATATATGTGCCACATTTTCTTTGTCCAGTCTATTATTGATGGGCATTTGCATTGGTTCCAGGCCTTTGCTATTGTAAACAGTGCCACAGTGAACATGCATGTACATGTGTTTTCATAATAGAATGATTTATAATCCTTTGGGTATATACCCAGTAATAGGATTGCTGCATGAAATGGAATTCCTATTTCTAGATTCTTGAGGAAATGCCACACTGTCTTCCACAATGGTTGAACCAATTTACACTCCCACCAATAGTGTAAAAGTGTTCCTATTTCTCCACATCCTCTTCAGCATCTGTTGTCTCCAGATTTTTTACTGATTGCCATTCTAACTGGCATCTGATGATATCTCAATGTTGTTTTGATTTGCATTTATCTAATGACCAGTGATGATGAGCATTTTTTCATATGTTTGTTGCCTCATATATGTCTTCTTTTGAAAAGTGTCTGTTCATATCCTTCACCCACTTTTGAATGGGTTTGTTTTTTTTT
>NW_016107762.1:356085-391719 GCF_001604975.1 Cebus imitator
GGCATCACACTACCGGACTTCAAACTATACTACAAGGCTACAGTAATCAAAACAGCATGGTACTGGTACCAAAACAGAGATATAGACCAATGGAACAGAACAGAGGTCTCGGAGGCAACACAACATATCTACAACCATCTGATCTTTGACAAACCAGACAAAAACATGCACATTGATTTTCTATCCTGAGACTTTGCTGAAGTTGCTTATCAGCTTAAGGAGATTTTGGGCTGAGACAATAGGGTCTTCTAAATATACAATCATGTCATCTGCAAATAGAGACAATTTTACTTCCTCTTTTCCTAATTGAATATCTTTTATTTCTTTTTCTTACCTGATTGCTCTGGCTAGACATTTCAATACTATATGGAATAGGAGTGGTGAAAGAGGGCATCCTTGTCTAGTGCCAGTTTTCAAAGGGAATTTTTCCAGTTTTTGCCGGTTCAGTATATTGGCTGTGGGTTTGTCATAAATAGCTTTTATTATTTTGATATATATTCCATCGATACCTAGTTTATTGGGGGTTTTTAGCATGAAGGGCTGTTGAATTTTGTCAAAGGCCTTCTCTGTAGCTATTGAGATAATCATGTGGATTTTGTCTTTGGTTCTGTTTATGTGATGGATTATGTTTATGGATTTGCGTATGTTCAACCAGCCTTGTATCTGCAGGATGAAGCCAACTTGATCATGATGGATAAGCTTTTTGATGTGCTGTTGCATTTGGTTTGCCAATATTTTATTGAAGATTTTTACATCGAAGTTCATCATGGATATTGGCCTGAAGGTTTTTTTTTTGGTTGTGTCTCTGCCAGGTTTTGGTATCAGGATAATGTTAGTTCCATAAAATGAGTTAGGGAGGATTCGCTCTTTTTGTATTGTTTGGAATAGTTTCAGAAAGAATGGTATTGGCTCCTCTTTGTACGTCTAGTAGAATTCGGCTGTAAACCCATCTGGACCTGGACTTTTTTTGGTTGACAGGCTATTAATTGCTGCCTCAACTTCAGACCTTGTTATTGGTCTATTCAGAGTTTCAACTTCTTCCTGGTTTAGGCTTGGGAGTGTGCTAGTGTACATGAATTTATCAATTTCTTCCAGGTTTACTGGTTTATGTGCACAGAGTTGTTTGTGGTAATCTCTGATGGTACTTTGTATTTCTGTGGAGTTGGTGGTGATATCCACTTTATCGTTTTTTATTGCATCTATTAAGTTATTCTCTCTTTTCTTTTTTATTAGTCTGGCTAGTGGTCTATTTTGTTGATCTTTTCAAAAAACCAGCTCCTGGATATATTGATTTTTTGAAGGGTTTTTTTTTGTCTCTATCTCCTTCAGTTCTGCTCTGATCTTAGTTATTTCTTCTCTTCTGCTAGCTTTTTGAGTTTTTTTGATCTTGCTTCTCTAGCTCTTTCAATTTTGATGATAGGATGTTGATTTTAGGTCTTTCCTTTCCTTGCTTCTCATGTGAGCATTTATTGCTATAAATTTCCCTCTAGACACTGCTTTAAATGTGTCCCAGAGATTCTGGTACATTGTGTCTTCTTCTCTTTGGTTTTGAAGAACATGTTTATTTCTGCCTCCGTTTCATTGTTTATCCAATTGTCATTCAGGAACAAGTTGTTTGGTTTTCATGAAGTTGCACGGTTTTGAGTGAGTTCCATAATCCTGAGATCTAATTCGATTGCACTGTGGTCTGAGAGACTGTTTGTTATGATGTATGCTCTTTTACATTTGCTAATGAGTGATTTACTTAGAATTATGTGGTCAACTGTAGAGTAAGTGCAATGTGGTGCTGAGAAGAAGGTATATTCTGTGGATTTGGGGTGGAGAGTTCTGTAGAGGTCTATAAGATCTGCTTGGTCCAGATCTGCGTTCAAGTTCTAGATATCCTTGTTGATTTTCTTTCTCATTGATCTGTCTAATATTGACAGTGGAGTGTTGAAGTCTCCAATTATTATTGTGTGGGAGTCTAAGTCTCTTTGTACATCCTTAAGAATTTGAATTATGTATCTGGGTGCTCCTGTATTGGGTGCATATATATTTAGGATAATTAGCTCTTCTTGTTGCATTGATCCTTTTACCATTATGTGATACCCTTCTTTGTCTCTTTTGATCTTTGTTGGTATAAAGTCCATTTTATCAGAGACTAGGATTGCAACCTCTGCTTTTTTGTTTTGTTTTACCCTTCATTTGCTTGGTAAATCTTCCTCCATCCCTTTATTTTGAGTCTATGTGTGTCTTTGCACGTGAGACGGGTCTCCTGAATACAGCACACTGATGGGTCTTTGCTCTTTATCCAGTTTGCCAGTCTGTGTCTTGTGATTGGGGCATTTAGGCCATTTATATTTAGTGTTAATATTGTTATATGTGAATATGATCCTGCCATTTTGTTACTGGCTGGTTGTTTTGCCCATTAGTTGATTCAGTTTCTTCACTGCATCATTGGTCTTTACCATTTGGTATGTGTTTGCAGTGGCTGGTAGTTGTTGTTCCTTTCCATGTTTAGTGCTTCTTTCAGGAGCTCTTGTAAGGCAGATCTGGTGGTGATGAAGTCTCTCAGCATTTGCTTGTCCTTAAAGAATTTTAGTTCTCTTTCACTTATAAAACTTAGTTTGGTTGGATATGAAATTCTGGGTTGAAAGTTCTTTTCTTTAAGGATGTCGAACATTGGCCCCCACTCTCTTCTGGCTTGCAGGGTTTCTGCCAAGAGATTGCCGTGATTCTGATGGACTTCCCTTTGTAGGTGACCCAACCTTTTTTTCTGACTGCCCTTAGCATTTTTTTCCCTTCGTTTCAACCCTGGTGAATCAGATGATTATATGCTTTGGGGTTGCTCTTCTTGAGGATTATCTTTGTGGTGTTCTCTGTATTTTCTGGATTTGAATATTGTCCTGCCTTGCTAGGTTGGGGAAGTTCTCCTGGATAATATCCTGAAGAGTGTTTTCCAGCTTGGATTCATTCTCCCCACCTCATTCAGGTACACTGACTGAAAGTAAGTTGGGTCTTTTCACATAATCCCATATTTCTTGTAGGTTTTGTTCATTTCTTTTCACTCTTTTTTTCTCTAATCTTGTCTTCTTGTTTTATTTCATTGAGTTGATCTATAATCTCTGATATCCTTTCTTCTACTTGATCAGCTTGGCTATTGAAACTTGTGTATGCTTCATGAAGTTCTCATGCTGTGTTTTTCAGCTCCATCAAGTCATTTATGTTTTTCTCTAAGCTGGCTATTCTAGTTAGCATTTCATTTAACCTTTTTTCAAGGTTTTTAGTTTCTTTGCATTGGATTAGAACATGTTCCTTTGGCTCAGAGAAGTTTGTTATTACCCACCTTCTGTAGTCTGCTTCCATCAATTCATCAAACTCATTCTCCATCTTGTTTTGTTCTGTTGCTGGTGAAGAGTTGTGATCCCTTGAAAGAGGAGAGGTGTTCCGGTCTTTGATGATTTCATCCTTTTTGCACTGGTTTCTTCCCATCTTCATGGATTTATCTACCTTTGATCTTTGAAGCTGGTGATTTTGAATGTGATCTCTGAGTGGATGTCCTTTCTGTTCATGTTGAAGCTATTTCTTTTTGTTTTTTAGTTTTGTTTTTTAGTTTTAGGCAGTGTGTCCCTTGTCTGCCTGCAAAGGTGCTGCTGGGCTGTCTCGGACTTAGCCCAGCTGCTTTTAGGCTTTCTCTGGCTTTTGTTGACACGGGTGAGATTAGACCTGCCTTCGCAATGGCAGACACCCTTCCCCCACTGAGCTTGATCATCCTGGGTTGAGCTTGGACTGATGTGCTGGCTGTGAAACTCTCAAGTGAGAAGGCTTCAGTTTGTTGGTGTTTGTGGGAGTGGCCTGCCAAACTGTATCACCTGTCTTCCTGCTTTCAGCTCTCCCTCTTCCTGGGGGGAGGGTAGATCTGTCCGGCTGCCACTCTCAGCACTAGCCAAAACTTCCACCCAGATCTGTGCCGACAATGTGCTGCCAGGCCACCCAGAGCTGTCACTCAGATCTGTGTTGGTAACTCACAGCATTTTACAGCCCAGCGGCATTCTCCTGGACTGTGGGTTGCAATGGCCATGGGAGAAATGCAGTGTCTGAATTGGAGTGCTGAGGAGGTATAGTCCCCAATCTTTTGTCCAGTTGCACTTCCTGGGTGGTGCAGCACCCTGCCCTGCCTCAGTTAGCCCTCCTAGGGCTACACTCACTGTCTAACCAGTCTCATTGAAATGAACCTGGTACCTCATTTGGAAATGCGGAGATCATTCACCTTCTTCATCTCTCTCACTGGGAACTGCACTATGGAGCTGATCCTATTCAGCCATCTTGGTGGAAGTCTCCACCTAGAACTTTCAGTATGCCATTGAAAAGTAGTGATGAGAGGAGACATCTGTACCTTGTTCCTGATCTTAGCAGGAGTTTTGAGTTTCTTACCATTAAATATGATGTTAGCTGTAGTTATTTTGTAGATATTACTTATCAAGTTGAGTAAGTTCCCCTCAATTCCAAGTTTACTGAGATTTTTTTTTGTCAATATTAGATATTGAATTTTGCCAAATGTGTTTTCTATTGGTATAGTCTTGTGATTTTTATTCTTTATCCTGTTGATGTGATGGATTACATTAAGTGACTTGAATCTCAACCTGGTTTTGCATGGAATTGATCCCATTTTTTCCCATGATTATGATGGTGAGTATTGAGTGTCAACTTGATTAGATTGAAGGATGCTAGGTATTGTTCCTGGGTGCGACTGTGAGGGTGTTGCCAAAAGTAAAATTGTTTACATACATTGTTGGATGTGATTTGCTAGTATTTTATTGTGGATTATTTTGTCAGTGTTTATGAGAGATATTAATTTGAATTTTTCTTATCTTGTAATGTCTTTGTCTTGTTGTGGTATTATGGTTATGCTGGCCTCGTAGAATATGTTAGAAAGTATTTCCTTTTTTCTACTTTTATTTATTTTAAATTTTTGTGAGTACATAGTAGGTGTATATTTTTATGTGGTATGTGAGATATTTGATACAGACATGCAATATGAAATAAACAAGTCATGGGGAATGGTGGTATCCATTCTTTCAAACATTTAACCTTTGATTTACAAAAAAAAAATCAGTTATACTCTTTAAGTTATTTAAAGATGTACAATTAATTTTTTATTAACTATAGTCACCCTATCATGTTATTAAAGAGTAGGTTTTATTCATTCTTTCTAGCTACCTTTTTGTACCCATTAACCATCCCTACCTCCCTTGCATACCCTCATTATGCTTTGCAGCCTCTGATACCCATCCTTCTACTTTCTAAGTCCATGAGTTCAATTGTTTTGATTTTTAGATCCCACAAACAAGTGAGAATGTGTGATATTTGCCTTTCCATATCTGGCTTATTTTATGTAATATAATTATCTCCAGTTCTATCCATGTTGCAAATGACTGGATCTCATTCTTTTTTATAGCTGAATAGTAATCTATGTGTATATACATCACATTTTCCTCATTAATTCATCTGTTCATGAACTCATAGGTTGCTTCCAAATCTTATCTATTGTAAACAGTGCTGCAGCAAACGTAAGAGTACAGCTATCTCTTCAATATAATTATTTCCTCTCTTTTGAGTATGTACCTAGCATTGGGATTGCCGGATTATGTAGTAGCTCAATTTTTAATTTTTGAGGAACCTAAAAGTTTTGTTCCATAGTGGCTATATTAATTTACATTCCCACCAACTGCATACAAGTGTTCACTTTTCTACACATATTCTCTAGAATTTGTTATTATCTGTCTTTTGAAAATAAGCCATTTTGACTAGGGTGAGATGATATCTCATTGTAGTTTTTATTTTTATTTCTCTGATGATCAATGACGTTGAGCATCTTTTCATATGCCTATTTACCATTTTTATGTCTTCTTTTGAGAAATGCCTAACCAAATCTTTTGCCCATTTTTGGTCGAATTATTAAAATTTTCAGAATTGTTTGAGCTCCTTATATATCCTGGTTACTAATTCCTTGTCAAAGAGGGGTAGTGTGCAAATATTTTCTGCCATTCTGTGGGTTGTTGCTTAGCTTTGCTGGTTGCTTGCTTCACTGTGCAGAAGCATTTTAACTTGATGTGATCCCATTTCTCCATTTTTGTTTTGGTTGCCTATGCTTGTGAGGTATTGCTCAAGAAATCTTTGCCAAATGTCCTGGAGATTTTCCCCAAAGTTTTCTTGTAGTGGTTTTATACATTGAGGTCTTAGAATTAAGTCTTTAATCCATTCCAACTTGATTTTTGTATATGGTGATAGATAGGGGTCACATTTTATTCTGCTGCATACGGACATTCAGTTTTATTATAATCATTTATTAAAGAGATTGTCTTTTCCCTAGTGTGCGTTCTTCATATCTTTGTTGAAAATAAGTTTATTATAGGTGTGTGGATTTGTTTCTGGGTTCTCTATTCTGTTCCATTCTTCTATATGTCTGTTTTTATACTATTTCTATGTTGTTTTGGTACCTATAGTTAAGAAGGGTAATTTGAAGTCAGGTAACGTGATTCCTTCTGTTTTGTTATTTTTGTTTAATATAGTTTTGGCTATTCTGAGTCAGTTTGGGTTCCATATAACTTTTAGAATTGTTTGTCCTATTTTTGTAAAGAATGCCATTGGTATTTTGATAGAGATTACACTGAATTTGTAGCTTACTTTAAGTAGTATGGATTTTTAACAATGTTGATTTTTTTCAATCCATGAACATGGATTTTTTTTTTTTAATTTTTTGGTGTCCACCTTAATTTATTTAAACAGTGTCTTACAGTTTTCATTAAAGGGATCTTTCACTTCTTTGGCTAAGTTAATTTCTAGGCACTTAATTTTATGTGTGGTTATTGTAAATATAATTATTTTAAATTTCTTTTTTGCATTGTTCACTGTTGGCATATAGAAATGCTACTGATTTTGTATATTGATTTTGTATCCTGCTACTTTACTGAATTTGTTGACTAGTTCTAATAGTTTTTTTGCTTGGCTTATTAGATTTTGCCAAATATAAGATTACATCATCTTCAAACAGAAATAATTTGACCTATTCCTCGGCAATTTGGATGTTCTTGATTTCTTTCTCATGCCCAATTGCTCTAGCTTAGACTTCTAGTACTAGGTTGAATAACAGTGGTGATAGTGAACATCTTGTGTTTCAGATCTTAGAGGAAAGGCTTTCAGTTTTCCCCTGTTAAATATGATACTAGCTGTGGGTCTATCATATATAGCTTTTATTAGGTTGAGTTACGTTTCCAATATCCTCAGTTTTTCTCTTCTGTAAGAAGCAACTCCTCATTCATTCAAAATTTATCATGAGATTGCAATCATTCTGTTACATCTTCAGGCTCTGTTTCTAAATCTAGTTCTCATAATTTTCATCACATCTGCCATTATTTCCTCCACTGAAGTGTTAAATCCCTCAAAGTCATCTATGAAGGTAAGAATCATGTCTTTCCAACTCCTATTAGTGTTGCCATTTGACCTCCTCCCATGAATGACAGATGTTCTTACTGGAATCTAAAATGGTGAATCTTTTCCAGAATGTTTTCAATTTACTTTGTATAGATTCATCATAAAAATCAATCCCTATTGCAGCAAAGCCTTACAAAATGTATTTCTTAAATAATAACACTTAAAGTTAAAATTACTCCTTGATCTATGAGCTGCAGAGTGGGTGTTGTTGGCAGGCACAAAAACATTAATCTTTCACATCTTCATCAGAGCTGTTGGCTGACTAGGTACATTGTCAATGGCCAGAAATATTTTGAAAGAAATATATATTTTTTCTGAGCAGTAGGTCTCAATAGTAGGCTTAAAGTATCCAGTAAACTATGATGCAAATAGATGTGCTATCTTCCAGGCATTGTTTATTTATAAATCACAGAGTGGGTATAGCATAATTCTTAAAGGCCCTTTAATTTTCAAAATGGTAAGTTAGCATTGGCTTCAACTTAAAGTTTCCAGCTGCATTAGTCCCTAATAAGGGAGTCAGCCTGTCCTTTAATGCTTTGAAGCCATACATTGACTTCTCTGGGTATAAAAGTCCTAGATGGCATCTTCTTCCAATAGAAGGCTGTTTCATCTCCATTGAAAATCTGTTGCTTAGTGTAGCCACCTCCATCAATTAATCTAGCTAGATCTTTTGTATAACTTGCTTCAGCTTCTCCTTCAGTACTTGCTGCATCACCTTGTGTTTTTATGTTATGGAGAAAGTTTCTGCCCTTCAATCTCATGAACTAAACTCTGCTAGCTTCCAACTTTTTTTCTTTTGCTGCTTCCTCACTGCCTCAGCTTTCATAGAATTGAACAGGGTTAGGAACTAGCTTTGGATTAGGCTTTGGCTTAAAGGAATGTTGCGCTTGGTCTAATCTTCTATCCAGACTGGTCAAACTTTCTCCATATCAGCAATATGGCTGTTTTGCTTTCTTATCATGTGTTTTTTCACTAAAGTAGCACTTTTAATTTCCTGAAGAACTTTTCCTTTGCTTGCACAACTTGGATGGATAACTGTTTTGCACAAGAGACCTTGCTTTCAGTCCGTCTCAGCTTTCAACAAGCCTTCCTAACTAAGCTTACATATTCTAGCTTGTGATTAAAAGTGAGAAATGTGCAACTCTTTTTTCACTTGAACACTGAGAGGCTGTTATAGGATTATAAATTGGTGTATTTTCAATATGATTGTTCTTAGAAAATAGGGAGGGCTCAAGGGAGAGAGAGAGACAGTGAAATTCCTGGTCATTGAAGCAGTCAGAAGGCATACATTTAATGATTAAGTTTGCCTTCTTATATGGATGTTACAAAACAATTATGAGAGTAATATCAAAGATTGCTGCTCATAGGACACCATTATAGACGAAATCATATGAAAAAGTTTGAAATATTGTGAGAACTGTCAAAAATGTGCCATAGAGACAAAGTAAGCACATGATTTGAAAAAATGGTACCAATAGGCTTTCTCAACACAGAGTTGCCACAAAACTTCAATTTCTGAAAATGTGTAACATCTGTGAAGTACAATAATGGAAAGGGCAGTAAAACAAGGTGTGCCTATATGTGTCTCTGTGGTTAAAATGGGTTTCTTATCCGTAACATATAATTGGATCTTATTTTTTATTTAACTCTAACAATCTCTGCCTTTTAATTGGTGCATTTAGACCATTCATGTTTAAAGTGATCACTGATGTAGCGTGCTTAATAGCACATAGTTGTTACTGCTTTCTATTTGTTGTCCTTGTTCTTTATTCCTATTTTGTCTTCTATTCTTTCTTCCTTTTGTGTTTTTCATTGAGCATGCAATAAAATTTAATTTCTCTCTTTTCTTAGCATATCATTTGTACCTTAAAAAAAATTTTCTTTAGTAGTCACCCTAGAGTTTGGAATAAACATTTATAACTACTTTCAAATAACACTATATAGCTTTACATGTAATTTGAGTGCCTTGTAATGACATAATAATTCCAATTCTTCCCACCATCCCTTTTATTATTGATGTCATTCATTTTAGTGAAATAGAAGCATACACAAGGATACATATGTGTATATATATACACACATAAACATATACAATTAAATACAATGTTGCTATTATTATTTTGAACAAACTGTTTTGTGAGATCAATTAATAGGAAAAATAAAAGTTTAATTTTACCTTCATTATTCCTTTTCCATTGCTCTTCCTTTATGTAGATCTAAGTTTTTTTTTTTTTTTTTTTCCCATTTATTTATTTTATTGTATTTCAGGTTTTGGGGTACATGTGAAGAACATGCAAAGTTGTTGCATAAGAACACACGTGGCAGTGTGATTTGCTGCCTTCCTCCCCATCACCTACATCTGGCATTTCTCCCCCTGCTATCCCCCCCCAGCTCCCCACCCCCCACCATCCCTCCCCTATTTCCCCCCAACTGACCCCAGTGTGTAGTGCTCCCCTCCCTGTGTCCATGTGCTCTCATCGTTCAACACCCGCCTATGAGTGAGAACATGCGGTGTTTGATCTTCTGCTCCTCTGTCAGTTTGCTGAGAATGATGGTTTCCAGGTTCATCCATGTCTAAGTTTCTAACTTATTTTATTTTCCTTCTCTTTAAAGAACTTTTTTAAACATTTGTTTCAAGACAATTTTTGTTTTCTGGGAAATCTTTATTTCTACTTTACTTTAGAAGGTTAATTTAGCAGTATATAGAATCTAGATTGGTGGGTTTTTCTCTGAAAACTTTAAATATTTCACACTACTCTCTTCTTTTTCACATGGTTTCTCAGAAGTTCAATGTCATGCTTTGCCTTTTTATAGGTAAAGTGTTATTTGTTTCTTCCTTTTTCCAGGATTTAAAAAATCTTTGTTTTACTGTACTTTGAAAATGACCTACCTAGGTGTCGTTTCTCTGGCATTCATCCTGTTGATGTTCTTTGAGCTTCCTAGATCTTTGGGTTGGTTTCTGGCATTCATTCGGCAAATTCTGAGTCATTATTGTTTTGAATATTTCCCTTGTTCCTTGATCTCTTTTTTCCCCTTATTTTGGTGTTTTCATTACATATATGTTATGCCTTTTGTAGTTGTCTCACAGGTCTAGGATACTATGTTCTAGTTTTCTTTTCAGTCTTTTCTTTTTGTTTTTCTTTTTTGGAGGTTTCTATTGAAATATCCTTAAACTCAGAGATTTTTTTCCTCAGCTGTTTCTAGTCTACTAATGAGCCATGTTGAGTAAGCTAGTCTCGAACTCCTGACTTTGTGATCCACCTGCCTCAGCCTCCCAAAGTGCTGGGATTACAGGTGTGAGCCATTGTGCCTGGCCAAGATATAGGTGTTTTTATTGAACCAATATCGATGTCTTATTTATTAAAGATTGCACAAGCAAAGATCATTGTGTTTTGGGATGGGTTTATAGTTTTGTAACTTGTATGCCAAATTTTGACACCTTATAGTATTTGGCCAGGATAAGTATAAAATGGCTTGATTAATAAATGCAAGCAAAAATGTATGCTGGCAAACTGATATTGATACAGGGAGTTAAGATCCTATTATGAGGTTTTCAGCTGGTTGCTTTGTATTTTCTATTGCATGATCGCTTTTGGATCTGTGGGCTATGTACTTACATGTGCTTTTGTGGTAGCATGTATTGTTTTTTTGAGTCTATTTTTAAAACTCCCTTAAGGATCTCTTGTAAGGCCAGTCTGGTTGTAACTAATTCCCTTAGTGCTTGGCTCTCTGGAAAAGATTTTATTTCTTTTTTACTTATGAAGCTTAGTTTTGGGGGATATGAAATTCCTGGTTGGAATTTCTTTACTTTAAAAATGTTGTATATTGGTCCCCAATCTCTCCTGGCTCATAGGATTTCTTCTAAGAGGTCTGCTATTAACCTGATGGGGTTTCTTTTGTTTGTGATTTGACCTTTTTCTCTAGCTGTGTTAAAAATTTTTTCTTTAGCTTTGACCTTGGATGGTCCGGTGACTATAAGCCTTGGTGACATTTACTTTGTATAATATCCCCCAGGTGTTCTCTGGATTTGTTTTATCTGGATGTCTACCTCTCTAGCAAGATTAGGAAAGTTTTCTTGAACTATTTTCTCCAATGTATTTTCTAGGTTGTTTGCTTTTTCTCATTCTTTTCCAAGAATGACAATAATTTGTTGATTTGGTCACTTTACATAATGCTATTTTTTCTCTAAGACTTTGATTAGTTTAAAAAATATTTTTAATCTATTTTTGTCTGTCTGCATAAGTTCAAAAGACAGGTCTTTAAGGTCTGCAATTCTTTATTCTGCTTGGTCCAATCTATTGATAAGGCTTTCAATTGTACTTTGAGATTCCTTAAATTTTGTAAGTAAGAAGCTCTGATTGATTTCTTTTTAATGTTTATCTTTTCCTTCATTTCCTGGATTTCCTTAGAAATATTTATTTGTATTGATTTCCAACCTTGTCTTGGATCTCACTCAGCTTCTTTGCAATCCATGCTTTCAATTTTTCATTTATCATTTCTGAGTTTTCTTTTTGATTTAAGGACAGTTGCTGGAGAGCTAGTGTGATCTTTTGATAGTGTCACAACTTTCACATTTTTCATGGTATCAAAATTTTTTCACTGGTTTCTTCTCATCTAGCAATATTGGCACTTCTAATTTTTGTATTTATTTTCGTGAAAATGTGATTTCTTTTTTTCTTTCTTTATATTGTTATTGTTTTTTTTCTTTCTTTCCCTTAACCTCCTCTCTAGGGGAAGTGACAGCAGAGTATGTTGGGTAGGGTCTTTTGACTTTGCTTTTACAGCCCTATGTGCTTCTGTCAGTGTGTTTTACAAAGGGCCTTGCAATTGTATGTACAGACCAGTAGATGGTGGTTATGGTTAAGAGTCATCTGTGGCTAACACAGCTGAGTAAATACTTGAAATCTTGTTTACTGGGAGAATCTCTCTGTTGCTTCAGGCAATTGGCTAATCCATGAATTGCACAGAGGTCTGGATTCCCTGCTCAGCCCCATTGGGAGGGCCAAGATGAGTGGCACTAGACTAGGCAGGCCTGACTGTATGTTTGCCAATTATTGGCACAAACACTACCCCAGTGAGGGTGTCCACTGCATGGCCACCAAGTGCTCAGAGGTCTGCCTCAACATGGATCTGGGAAACCTTCTTGTCCTCAAGTTCTCTGCAAAGGGTGAGGGGGTAGCCTAAACTCCACATCTGGCACAATGGATACTCCAAATACCTGGTAATCTGCTTGATCATGGAGCAGAGTGGGGCCCCCTGCACCACAATCTCTGTGTAGGAAGTATGTGGCATCTCAGGCTGCTGATCTTAATGAACAGATACTTCAACTGCTTGGACGTCTGCATGAGTATGGGGCAGAAAGGGCCCTGCTGCATCATGGTCTATGTGCAGGGTGAGGTGGCTCAGGCTGCTGATCCAGGTAAGTGAGTTCTCCAACTGCCTGAAGATCTACCTGGGCATGGAGCAGAGAGTACCCCATTGCACCATGATCTCCGGGGAGAAGGCTGCGGCATCTAGCAATGATACTTGCAGACTGGTTCTAGGTCTCAAGGCTGGCTCTGCCTGTGAGTATCATTGCCCAGAATAAACTACATACAGAAAGTTTTATTAAATAATACAGGCTCTAGATAATAAAATTGGCATGTTTATGAACAACAATATTTGATGACAATCTTAAGTAAGGGAAACAGGGTAGCAGTTCTCTGTGATGTTGGTAATGTTCTGTATCTTTACTGTTCAACAGAATTTTGTGAAATAATGTGAATTTTATATCAGCATTGTCCAATATGGTAACCACTAACTACATGTGGCTATTGAGCACTTAAAATAGGTTTAGTGCTACTAAGGAACTCAATTTTTATTTTTATTTAATTTTAAATGATTTAACATAAATAATGATAGGTGGCTACTAGTTACAATGTTAGTAAGTACAGTTCAATATTTTGTTTTAAAAGCAGAGATGGATTGACTGCCTTCTTCATTGCCCAGTATATACTCAGTATTTAGTGATTAGATATAGAGGAATTAATACATGCTAAAACATTGAAAATTGAATGTTTCTGCAGAAGGGCCTAACACATCAAGGGAATGCTTTTCTACTTCAGAATAAAATAAACTATTATTCTTTCAGTTTGATCTAAATTATATCACTGATTCAGTTTTTCCAGCTTTCTGAGGTTAAAACAAACAAAAAAATGTAGGGATTATGGTTTGAGGAGGATTGAAAAGTTCACAGAAATGTGGTTCTGACAATTGAGTGACAATTTCAGGTTGATTTTTTTTTCTTATTATGGTTTTAGTAAAGGCCTGTACCAAATATAAGTGTAAACTGATTTGAAGTTTTCTTTATTTAGAAACTTGATTCCCAGCTGAAAGGAGTAGCTGTTTTGTATTCTTACACATAATATCAATTTTCCCTTCTTCAGTCAATGATTAAAGAAGTCCATTTACCTCTAGTTTATTCAGTAAAGAAATTGGAACTCCCATTTGACCCTGGAACACAAATTATTTTTTAAAAAGTAGTGTTTTAATTAATGTTCAGATAGCAAATGTGGAAAGCTAGTTTTTCAGGAAAAATAGTAACAACATTAAATCGGCCTCTTCATCAAGTCCATAGACTTATAAACTTGTAATCGTATAAGAGTAGCAAGAACAATATTGAATTGCTCTGGTAGGAATGATATGAAGTAAGAAATGCTATCAGGGGAGGTGAGCCAATAGCATGTATAATAACTACTCTCTTGTTATTTGTGTGCCTGCAAGAGTTTTACAATACTCAGCCCAGACGTGAGTCGAGGCCCTCTGGCTTGACTGTAATTTCACCAAGTGAGGCTTTTTAATGTAGCCAGCTTTCCTTTATTAAAATGTCTAAGATTTTTAAAGAAGGCAAAGCTACTATAAAAACCGCAGTAAAATTTGTTTCTGGTACTATAACTCATTTGGATATAAGTTTGTTGATACTTTTAAGTTTTTTGCTGCCCAGTCCAATATATTTTTCCCAGGCATAATGAGCTTATTATGCCTCATAACAAATAGCCCCCAAATCCCAAGGCTTGATCCAACAAAGGTTATTTCCTGCTCACTCTTCACTTCTTATAGGTCTGCCAGGGGGCTCCGCCCATTGTAGTTACTCACAGCCCCAGGCTGACCCAGGCTAAACCTTGGTATATGCTTTCAAGTTCCCCAAGGCAGGGAAAACGGAATATAGCCAATTACATAGTGTCCCTTAAACCTTTGGCCTAGAAGTGACACAGGTCACAACTGCTACATTCATCTGGATAAATGCATGTTATTTGGTGATGAATAACTGTTAAAGATGTAAAGAGGTACAAATTTATCACGGCCTCAAAAGAGGGGCAAAGCAAATATTTGAGTAGCCTGTAGGTGACTAGCACGTTCCAGGGTAAAGCAGTTCAGTGGGACACTAAACGACATTCAGAAAGGAAATGATTCAATAGTCTAGTATATTTGGAAATGCTGGGTGAAACAAATGGACCTATATTTCTTCATTGTGGGATTGCTAGTATTTAATGCTGTGAAGTGGATTATGAATATCGAAGTACGTGTTAAAATATGAGGTGTTTTCCAAATTCATTAAACTGTGGAACTTTTTTTCTTCACATAGCATCTGAAGAAACATTCTTTGCCTGGTTCTCTTTCCACGATGAATTTTGTGGGTACTTTCTGAGCCCCTCTTCAATTTATCTAATTTCTCTTTATTTAATGGGATTGTTTACATATTGTTCTTTAAAAATATTTGATGCAGAGAGATAATAAGTAATAACATTTCTAAGAAAAGATCATAGATGTCTAAAGGAAACTCATTTTTCAGAAAAGTTATACATTAGAATTTTGTTGATGAATGTTAAAGTATATGGTAGCAGACAAAGAGGTCTACTTCAAATTTCTTTGAAGCTCTAAATGAGTGTCCATGACTTTGTCTATGCCACCTGACTATAGTACTTCTAAGTTTAAAGTTTGGGAGAGATTTTGTTTTTAAGAGCCTGCCAGATTGCAAGGTGTGATTTATCTACAACTTCAGTGAGATAAAAGTTAATTAAAATGTATTAACTCTTGCTCAGAATAATACATTCTGCTAATTGGAGGAAAAAATTTGTTAGTAACAGCTACATGGCGTATGGAAACTGAATTAGAATATTTCAGGATAATAAGAGATTTTCACATATTTTTAATATCATATAGTTTTTTTATTAAAAATTGATACGTTATTTCTCGTATGAAGAATGATCACATATGAAGATAAAAATTAAGTAAAGAGAGAAGTCACTAATAATGACAAGTCATTCAAACAATAAAAAATGATAATGAGAAATTCAAATGAGAAGTAATTAATGAGTCACCTATTCAGGATGTTTATTCAGTTACATTACCTGTTAATAAGGAAGGAGACTCAGGCATGTAGGATCACCTCCCCCTTAACTTCCACACTGCATTTCAATAGAAGAAAAGGCTGGCCAATTGGCGCCTGCTATACCTTCTTATAGATGGCAGGCATAGTACGGGGGAATCTCTCTGGAAGGCACTGTTTTTACTTAAACAAGATCAAACCCCCATCTCACTCCTCCATCGACCAAGACCCTTTCACATGTAATATCTAGAGTTGTAAGCCTACATAAGAGCTTCTGTTTGTTAAACGAGGTTGGCTGTTAGACAAACATGTCATCTTGCTCCTGGCCATAATAAACCACCTCTTCCTTCCCAGTTCAGTGTCCAAGAGGTCTGTTTCTTGTGGCTGCCCCTGCTTCATTAGGAATGTAGCTGTGTATCAGAAAGCAACTTAACAAAAATTTTATGTGAGGAGACAAAATTAGAGTCACAAAACCTCTATAGTAAGACTTCTACATTCCAGGCACATATTCAGTTCCCAATTACCCTTATTTTGTGAGCAACTCTAACTAGGGTAGTTATTTGGTTTATAACTATAGGAAACTGAGATCAGCACATGAAAGAGTGGGAATTGACAAATGGGAATATATACTATGAGCAGTGAAAAGTGAATGGGGTGGTCTAGACATATGACTGAATATTCTACTGAGTTAAATACTCAAAGGAGACAATAGTCTGAGATGCTTCTACCTAGGGTCAAATTTGCACTTGAAAAATATCTCTGATCTAGCATAGTAATTTATATTGATGATAATTATCTGTAGTCATCAAAAATGTTAATTATTTTCAGTGCAGTAGCTAAAACGTTAGGGACTTGTGTAATATCTTTGAAGAGGCTTTCCATCCAAAACTACTAAAAAAAAAAGATATGTAAAAGCATGGATCCTATGTAGCTGTCAAACTCAACTATCCAAAATGATCCATTCTCCAAGCACTTTTTTTTCTTCCTCATCTTGGTCATGTAAAACATCCCACAAAATCATGTTGACCCATAGGTGGCAATATTGGTATTGTGCAAGTCAAGCACAAAAAGATGGGGGTGAGTAAGACAACATAATTTAATAGCTCAATGAAGAAAATGATAGAATCTGAAATCCATCTTTGATGAACATAAAATAACTTTACCAAACCTTCTGGAATTTAGTCCTTACTTACAAAATACCTCCTACTAATTTATAGGTTTGAATTTGAAGGGAAAAAAACTCAATTATATGTTCTGAACAAATAATTTTATTGTAGTTTGAATATATTTTTGCTCATGTATAGTGGTTTGTTAAACTTTATATTAAACCAGTTTTTTGCAGCTATGTTCCTAATATCTTTATTTACATTTAGGTATATTAGGGTAAACTCCAAATTATTTTGTCCAATATGTACAACTAGTAATTGTGTCAGCAACTTTCTGGAGGATTCAGGGACCGCTTCTGGATGAATTAAGGAAGCTGGTCCCCAGAACGCTTAGTGAATTTCTGATATGTGTTGAAATAATGATTATATATAATGTCTTATGTAGTGAAAGGACCCTTCAGCCCCTTAGGACAATATGTTTTAATTGTTTTTAAGCTAATTTAGTATTTCTTAAAGTTTGTAAAGCCATGTACCTATTTGTTTACCATAACAATCTCACAGCATCTCTTCTATCTCTTCCTGGATTCTGATACTTCACCTTGGGGACAGGTATAGTTTTCTGTTGAAAACTGTGTTCTTCAAATCATCCTTCCATTTTACTTTTTTAAAAGGTGTATAAATAATTTTCTCATTTTTAATTATAAAATTATAACCTTGATTATGTAGGAATTTTCTTTTTTGTCTCCCAGTAACTCGGATACACTCTATCTCTCCAAGCTGATCATCATAGCCCTGAAGAAAATCAGTTTAAGATGATAAATATGACAGTGAACAGAAAAGAAAGAGAGGTATGTGCATGCATGTGTGTATGTGTTTTTGTGTGTGCGTATGTGAAACATGGAGAGACAGAGAGGGAGGGAGAGAGAGAGACAGAGGCAGAGAAACAGAGACAAAGGCAGAGAAAGAGAAATATACAATAGTGTGGTATAAAAGAAACACTGACAAACTTTGAAAATTTTTAAGAGACAAAAATAAACATTATGTAGTTTCTCTTGCCTTCTAGACCTGAGATATCCAATACAACAACCAGTATCCACATGTGGCTATTTAAATTTAAGTAAAGTTAAAAATCTATTTTCTCAATCACATGAGCCACATCGCTAGTGCTGAATATGCACAGGTGGTAACTTTATTTGATGGTGCAGATATAGAACATTTCATCATCACAGAAAGCCCTATTGAATGGTGCTGCTCTACTTTAAGTTATTTGGGTTATGGCCCTCTTATCTTTGCATTTCCATATGTAAAACTTTGTATGTTACAGGCATTCAGAAAATACTTGCTGATTAAAAATAAAAGGGAATTTCTATTTTAAAAGTCTAGAAAATATTGTGAAAAGCTTCAGGGACTGATTTGATAATTTGGTTTCTTACAGAGAATATGAAATATTAAATAGACAATATATGTAAATATAGATGTATCATATCTGTGCTCATTGCTACTTCTAGTCATCTCTCTGGATTCCCTTTCTTATTCCTTACAAGGCCACCAGAGCAAAGCCTTTTGTCCAAAGTTCTATGCTGCAAAGGGACAAATTAGTCCCAACAGCGGCTTTCCAAGCACACTCCAAAGATTGACCTGGCATTCGTTCCATGCTGTACTCTTTAATTAATATTAATTAATTCACTTTTTTCTGCCTTTTAAATTTGCCTAGATAAGGCATTATAAATTAGAAAAATGTATCACATTCAGGTTATAATTTAAAGAGCTCTCAGCTGATAGTTAATTAGCTTGATTCGGGAAGGATAAACCAAAAGAATGAATTTTTAATGCTAATTTAAAGGACATAAGTTGCCATGGGCAGAATGATTAAAATGCCAGTTTGAAGCAGGAAAATTAAAATGCAGCAGCAGTGGCAATCATAGATTATCAGTGGGTTTTGTATTTATGCCAGGATTGTAAGACATTCTGTTACCTGCCTATAGAAAACCTTGACAAGTTCTGGAGGGTTACTTTAGTCTAAGTCAGACACATGGTGGGTAAACTTTAATTGTCTTGTCTTTTATCCTGTGTTCATCCAAGTGTCCTTAGGAATACAATAAAGTAGAGTTATATTTTAGAATGAGATGTATTTACATGGCTTGATGCAGTCATTACAAGCAACAAAGGGTTGACACTAGCCTATCCTTCCATCCTTATTTAACAACCACTTACTGGGTACCAAGCGCTATTCTAAGTGTTTTACAAATACTAACTCAGGTAATCCTCATCACAAATCTATGAGTTTTATACTATGATCATCCCCATTTTTTTTCAGACAGAAACCTGAAGCACAGAAGTTTAAGTAATATGCTAGAGGTCACACAGGTGGTAGGTGGCAGGTCCTGGATTTGAACCCAGGCAATCTGGCTTCAGTGACTATACTGTTAACGAGATAAGAAATCCAACTCATCAAATTATTTTCCACTAACAATTGCCTCTCAGTTAACTTTGAATGCACTGTTATCAACGTCCAAAGATTATTCTCAAAGATATCATTCTTTCTAAAGTACTCCAGCACACAGACATAGTGAAATGTAAGAAGATGAGGATCACTTACTCTATATTTAAAGATTCTTGATGGATCAGAAGATTCTTGGGGATCAGCAAGGTGTCTCTAATGTTGCCAAATGATTAGCAAAAAAAGCAAATGGATAAATTTTAAAACAATATTTATATTTTAAATTCAATCACTCAAACATTTAAAAAAAATTTACAATAAGCCAGGCACCAATCTGGGTGCTGGCTAGACATGGATGAAAAAGACAGCAGCCCTGCCCACAGGAGCTAACAGATTAGTGGGTGGGTGGGGAACGTAGACAAAGGCAATTTTGATATGGTATGGAAACCTCAAGAAAGGATATTATATCAAGTACTAAAAGAGAAAAGAGTAGGGATAGCTAACCCTTCTCCTTTAGTGAGGAATAGCATTCAGGGAAGGTTTCAAAGGAGGTGAGATTTGAACTGAGATGTAAGAATGAAGACTGGGAAGATCACGGCATCCTCCAGTCTTGGCATTTTTGACAATTTGCACAGGATAATTTTTTGTTTGGAGGACTGGCCTGTACATTGGAAGATGTTTGATGGAAGTCCTGACTTCTACCCACTAGATGCTGGAAGTGTCTTTCTTCAGGTTATGACAATCAAAAATGTCTTGAGATATTGTCAAATGTCCCTGGGAGACAAAATTGCCCAAAGTGGAGAACTACTAAGCTGGGGGTAAAGGTGGTGGGAGGTGGCTGGGGCTATAAAGAGAAAAAGATGACAGGAAGAGGACGCATTGGGGATAAAGGCCTGGAGGTAAAAGAAATGGATATGTACAAAGCTGCTGGGGCATGAGCTTGAGGTGCAATGTGGCCAAGAGTGGTTTTGGTGATGATAGATGAGGAAAAACTACCTGGTGGCCTGGAGAGAACTCGTAGCAAGCACACACAGGTGGGAGATGGACTAAAGGTTACTCTGAGTCATAGATCCAACCAGGCTGCCTAAGGGACTTGTAAGGAGCCAAGGCCAGTGTCCATCCCAGTTAGGTGGGGTGCACACAGACTGAGTGACTTATTCTGAGCAAAGGAGCTGCACTCTCCCCAAAGGCAGATTGGAGGCTTCCTAAGTTCAGACAGCTCCTTTTTCTTTTTTTTTTTTTTTTTTAAAGAGAGCCATACATGGCCTAACATGAAGAGAGAGGATTGTGTTCACACTGATCTCTATGCCATGTAAATAAAGCATGAGACTATGTGATAGGATATCTTCAGATCTGACAGCATCAGTGAATTCAGCAAGGGCCCATTGAGAACTAAAATCTTTGATGAATGAGCTGCCCTATTTGAGTAGATTTTCCAAGATGATGAAAATCCTGCTTAGTGCTTCAGTCTACACCACTTAAACTTTAAATTTTTTACATTTTACTTTATATTGCTTTCTTAGCATAAATGAAACCTAACTTGACTTTCCCTTGATAATTTAATGGTAGTTACTATGATCATCAGGATGGTGACTCTAAAGGGCGATCTAATTTATCTTTTGTCCTTGGGCATGTCAAGTGGACCAACTACTGTGATTGTATTTTGTAATTTTTGGTCTTATTTTTATGGCTAGATATCAGCTGTAGATTTTTGCAACATTCTCATTTTGTTGTCTTCTGCCATAATTCAAAATTATTGTTAATCTTTTTCTCTTTCCTGAGAAACATAATAACCAAGTCTGCTGGATTTATGTCTAAAATCAGCTAATCCAAGTTCCAGTAATGCCATAAACACTTATCTAATGTTTAATATATGCCAGACAGTGTTCAAAATTGTAAGACTCTTCTTAATACCATAAGTACTTAAGTCTTAGTGCATCAAGCTTTTACAACTATGTTAGTAGTCTTCCTTTTACTCTGAAGTTCTTTTCTGTGTTCTGAAAAGTCGAGTTGCTAGAATTTTGATATTCAACTAAATGGGATTTTATATACTCATGATATAACCCTTTTAGAAATTGCTAAACTCAGGAAGCAGGTGATACTTTTAGCAATCGACAACTCTTCAGCAGAGTAACAAGAAGCAAGGTGAGATTTTGAAAAAGAAAAACACATTAGGCTGAAGACTTGTGCACACATTCCATTCAAGACTCCCATCTTTTTGACCTCTGTAAAGCAGGAAGCTACTTAGGCTCTCTTATCAAAAGGTGGAAGCATGCACATTCACAAACATAGTTTTTCAGTCTAGGCAGGTCAAGAAATTTAGTAATTTGAAGAAAAAGACAAATGCTCCACGATGGATGTGTTCAAAAGACCTGGAAAGAAATGCTTGGAGGGTTGCCCTTTCTTCCTATGACACACCACAATTTCTGGTAGGAAATCAAGAAGGGAAACTGGGCAACCATGATGATTAGTCATAAGGAAGGAGACAACAGGCATTATGAAGCCAACAGCTGCAGAACAATGGGAACCATGAGAGGCTATTTTTGTTTGGTTTCAACAATTAATTGAACCTGACAGTGTACGCTGCCTTCTCTCAATCTTCTCCTACTAAAAGTGGAAAGTTTCCATGCCAAAAAAAAAGTATTTATTTTTTTCCTGCTTAAGAATGATTAAAATGTCATTCTGCTCTTTCATCTTCATGTGTTTATCTGAACATGTACTTATTACAAATATAAAAATATTCAAACCTTTAAAATCGCAAGTATCTGTTATTGTGTTTCCACTGCTACTGTTCTGCTGCTATTTAAAAGGTTGCCATTTGGAACCCTAAACTTGAAATTGTAATGTGTTGGGGACATCCCTTGGCAGTAAATACGGAAAAGAATAGCCAAAGGCCTTTAGTGGCAGATGGCTTATGTGGTGGCCTTTATATTTTTTGTGTTGTTTTTGTTTTTTTAAATTCCAGATGGTGTCATCACAAAAATAAAAATTTGCCCAAGAATGATTTGGTTACCTCCTAAGTTTTTTTCCTAGTACTTTCTAAACTGCTCCAAATTGGAAGCAGATGGAAATTTTACACTATCAAATCAGAAAATAAGATTGTAAAACTTCTGAAAAACTTATTGGATATTGGACAAGCTGGTTATAGTTTCGGCAGTATCTTTCCAACCAACAGTGGTTCTTTGGAGCTTATGGTTCTGAACAGTGGTTCCTCTGACTTAAGGGGATTTAGTACATTTTCATAAGTGTAGACATTCCTTTGAGCCGAATGTCTCAAATATTCAAGGCAGCCTTCAAATAAATGGATGAAGGTACCCTAGGAAGGTAACAGGTGATTTTCATAGACATCTACTACTCATTAATAACATAAGAAATATCGGCAAATTCAGGTGCATTCTTTTAAAGGGACTGTCTCAGAATTACAGAAAGGTGGCAATAAATGGAAAGATTTTACATCCTTTGGCAGGAGTCATGAAATGCCAGTGGGAGAAAGACATGTACAAGCAAGAGTGAGTGTGAATACAGAATAGTTATATGGGATGAGGAAGATCTTTGGGAAAAACGATAGTGAACAGAAGGTGGAGATATGTAGGAACTAGCCCCCATAAACTGTTTCAAGTCGTGTGCCTTCTTCAGGGCTTCTCTACCTCTTAACTTCTCTAACATCTCTGAGATTTAGATAAATTGTCTGGTCCCTTTCTCCCAAGCCACCAGTGTAAGCATAAAGACCATGACATTCCTAATGGACACCTGCTGCTTTAGATCTCAGCATTTATTCTATCTTTTCCTGGTAAATTTTCTTTCATTTGTGTGTGCTATATTTTACCTATTGGATGCAATCTGGTATTATAGCATGTGATCGTTTCTTGGAATTTTACTTTTAAGAACAGTGTCAGAAATACTCGCAAGGGTTAAGACTCATTCCCCTAAAAGGAGGCACCTTGAAAAGACTGTTTACCAGTTCCTTCTATGCAGACTTCCCAGAGCTGAGTTTTGTCCTTCCATAGCCTGGTTCTTTATTTGAGTGATTCCAATACATTCCCTTTCTATTTGCAAATTTCTTTTGCTATTATGACTAGAAGATTGCTCGATTTTCCTGGACAACAATTTATATGGCCAAAGTGTAATTTTACTTGAAATATTCTGAACTCAGACTGATGTATATAATATCCATTTTCAGTGGTCTCTGTATTAAAGGACATATATGTGTGTGTGTGAGAGAGAGAGAGAGAGTATAGGGGAAAATGACACCAGTTAGTCTTAGAATACCAAGGCTTGACTTTGATTAAATAAATGATAGGCACTTCTGATATGTAAATGTCCCCATTTTATTGCTTTCTCTGTTGTGATCAGTGCTCTTACACAGGTAGTCTTGCATAAAATTCTTCATGTCCCTCCATCATCTTGCAAAATCAGTAAAACTGCAAAACTTATTGTCTCACAGCTCTGAAGGCTGGAAGTCCAAAGTCCATATGTTTGCAGGTCCATGCACCCTTTGAAAGCTGTTGGGGAGAATCCTTCCTTGTGTCCTAGTTTCTGGTAGTTTGCCGGCAATCCTGAGCATTGCTTCACTTGCAGCTGTAGTATTACAGCCTCTGCCTTTATCATCACATGGTGTTCTTTCTTGAGTCTCTGTGTCTTTTCCCTTCTTGTAAAGCTGTCAGTTATATTGAATTAAGAGTACACCCTACTCCGGTATGACCTCATCTTAATTAATCACATTTGCAACAACCCTATATGCAAATACGGTCACGTCTCAAGATACTGAGGACTAGGATTTCAACATAACTTTTCGAGGGACACATTTGAGCCCTTAACAGGATGCTGTGGGGTTTACTATTACTCATATATGAATAAATTAAAATTTCCAGACAAAATATTAGCAGGAGGCTTTTGTGGGGGTCAGAGCAGGAGTGGAAGGAGTGAGAGAGTTTGCTAGGAGTCTGTGGCTAAAGACGTGGCTTCTTTCATTATAATGAAATTTCTCTACAAAGCCATGCCTCTGATGCTTCTCTGACCTAGCTTAAAGCCTTCACTAAACACTGCTATCAAGACCATAGTCTTTGCTTCCAGGGTATCCTTTCGTCTTTTGAAAGATGTCGCTTTCTTACACCAGGAGGATCCGAGAGGACTTTCCGTATCTTCTGTCACAGTAGCTGCATTGATTGTACTCTTTTAGTCCTCAGTCTTGTCACAGCAGTCTCTACTTAAGAGGGACCTTTCCCTTGTAGTAATTCATATTCGCTGCTCATTTCTGAGATCTGCCCACCCTAGACCACCCAATGTAGAATCTGTCATACATGGTAAGTTAATACTCCCTTGGTTTACTCTAGATTGACATAGAACTTGTGTTGCCATTTAAATTTGCAAATAACATCACACACATATCAAACTAATCTTCTATTTTATAACACTTGAATGTAATTCAATTGTTTTCTATTTAAAATATCTCATCATATACTCATACATATGCCTGGATCAAAACACATAGCATTTTATAAAATTGGGCAGCTTTTATCAGTTATTCTATATTTTAGAATATTTTTCTTACTGATTTACTGATGCCCCTGCTTTGTTTCTATGGCAATGCCTCTAGTTATTACAGTTTCAAGCTTTCTGAAAAGATTTATTTGTTCATACCAGAGTACAAGAGAGAAATGACTGCTATAAACTCTAGTCATTCCCATGCTCCTGAGTTGCCAACTGATAAACTCAAATGGCTTTCATTAGCCACACACTGTTACCAAGGACCATTCAGCCAGTCTGCTTGTATTCCTCACTTAACTGCTATAGCAGGAATATTTCAAATGACAGGCATCTTGACAACTACAAATGATGGGGAAACAGATTATAAAACAAATTATGCATCATTTTTAGGCAAGTTAATGATATTAAAGATTCTCTGATTCTCTTTGATAAACTGGTTTCAAGTTATTTTATCCATTTAAACTGTATTAAAGATCACTACTCTGGAACTTGTAACCAGCTGAATTTTTATATGAGAAATCCACAGAAACAAAAAGCCCAAATCCTCTCAACAGAGAAGTAAACAAATGCGGTACATGTCACATGTGAGATATGTACTCCTGTAGGACTCACATGAATGTTCCAGTAGATTTGGTTCTGAATGTAGGCATGTTTTTCATTCTTCAAATAAATTAATTAATCAAACAACACCCCACAATTTTGGCATAAAATAAAAGCTCAGAAATTCAGGCACGATTAATTTGAAGTTTAAAAATTATTTATTTAGAATTCAACCATGATTTATGTATTCATGTTCTGGGAGATGAAAGTTGACTAAGCAAAATGAGGAAAATGAAACAACCTATATGAGGGCTGTTTAAAAATATACAGTAAGGAAAATAATTTCAAAAATAACTAATGCATAAATTGCAATCCATCTTTACTTTTATTAGAGAAGATCTGGTATACCTCCACATACAAGGTTCGTCTTTTGTTCCTTTCCAGATTCATAGCTTTAATGTTTGTTGGTATACTGGCTGTTTCCCTTCAGCTTCTTCCTTCCGTGGGTCACTTGTACTAACTATCCTGTCACTTTTTGCTCCCAGACAAGCTTCTTGAAAGCTAAACCTCACCTCAACAATTCGCCCCCCAGCTCACTGCAATGTAACCTCATCTGCCACTTTTCCTCAATTAAGTCGAAAACAGTATTGTTATTGCCAAAACCAATGTGTGTATTTAAGACTTTGTATTAGTTTATCCTTCTCTGTGGGAAATATGTTCCAAACCCTGCAATGGGTGCCTGAAACTGCAGATAGTTCTAAACCCTATATATACTATGTTTTTTTTTTCCTATGCAAACATAACCATGCAAAAGTTTAATTTATAAATTAGGTACTTTAAGAGATTAACAACAATAACTAATAATAAAATAGAACAGTTATAACAATACGTCACTTACTACTTCAGTGCTTTGAAGCCATTATTAAGTAAAAGAAGGGTTATTTGAACACAAACACTGTGATATTGCAACAGTTGATCTGATAACTGAGAAGGTTGCTAAGAGGCTAATGGGCAGGTAACAGCGGCACAGATATGTTGGACAAAGGAACGATTCACATACTGGACAGGATAGAGGGGGTGGCACAAGATTTCATGATACTACTCAGAATGGCACACAATTGAAAACTGTTTATTTCTGGAATTTTCCATTTAATATTTTTGGACTGCAGTTTACCATGGGTAAGTGGGATAAAACCACAGATAAGGCAGGTCTACTAAATTGCTCCTTTCCACTGTAGCTCACACACTGACTCATCCATCTTTCTTTAAACTTTCACCTTTTATGAGTTGCCATTCTTTGGCTTAATTCCTTCAATAAATTCTCATTATCTTTATAGAAAAGACTAAAGTTATTAACTTTGAATAGGGCAGCTTTCACATAGAACCTCCATTATCTTTTCAGTTTCATCTTTTGCTACTCTAACAACTTCCCATCCCTGCTCAGTACTCAATGTAACTACTAAGCTGAGATCATCATGTCTTTTTTAATCTGTGCATCTATCATGTCTTAATTTGAGTATTTTCCTTTGCTGAAATACTCTTTCCTTAATCCGTAATCCTCTGGTTTCAGTTTAACTATCATTTTTTTATAGAGTCTTCTCTGATATCCACATCCTAATTTGTGTTCGTATCTGCGAGCTTTGATAGAACTATGCATTTTCCTTGCCATATCCATTTCAGAGTGCACTGTGACTGCTTCCTTTATTTTCTTAGCAAGTTTTAGTATAATATCAAAGAACAATATCTACAGTTATGTGAAAAGCCTACTTTAAATACCCCTCCCTTCTCCAGC
Organism: Cebus imitator; assembly: GCF_001604975.1. Lineage (NCBI taxonomy): Eukaryota > Metazoa > Chordata > Mammalia > Primates > Cebidae > Cebus > Cebus imitator. The sequence goes on from NW_016107762.1 coordinate 383,292, forward strand.
TATGCATCTATATGAGGCCAGCATTACTTCATATAGTGCAAGCAAAACAGTATGTCACATCAACTAACTGTAGAAGTTCCTATCTCAGGCATACAGATTTTCAAAATTTTAAAAACAGTTCTACTCTCCTAGATTACTTTTGTATTAGAGAATGTAGGTTTAAAAAACAAACATACTTAATATAATAGATTTATAGTTATTTTTAAACAAATTACTAAATGAGTATTTAATATTTTTTAGTTTTAATTTATAATACTGTAAATGTACACTTATTTAATTTATAATACTGTAAATGGATATAACTCACCAAAAGTAAAGTCTTTGGGGATTCTCAATAATTTCAAAGGTGTTTTGGGGGTTCTGAAACAAAAATGCTTGCAAATTACTGCTGTAGATCTGTTTGGATGAACTAAGAATAGTGAGACTTCTCTATAAACAAGTCTATCTGTATACTTATTTAGGTCTTAATTTCTTTCAGCATTGCTTTATACTTTTTATGCAGCCATCTTGCAATATTTATAACTTTTTTATCTTATTTTAAGTTTTCATATTACTGTGGTGGAATTTAAAAATTTCCCCTTTTCCATTGTTTTCTTTTAGAATATAGAAATACAGTCAAATTTTGTATTCTGTAATTGTGACCTTCCTAAATTCACTTGTTAGTTCTAGTCATTGTTTTATAGATTCCTTAAGATTTTGGAAGCAAACAATCATGTCACCTACAAATCAGAGAAAGTTTTCTCTTCCTTTCCAGTCTCTATGTCCTTTACTTGTTCTACTTTTGCTTATTTCTGAATTCACTAGTAAAATGTCAAATTGAATCAGTGAGAACAGGCATCATTTTCTTTTTCCCAAATATAGAGGGGAACTTTTTAGGCTTTTACTGTTCGACATGTGTGTTTGCGTTTTTGTTTTTAGTAAATGCACTTTTAAAAATTTCATCTCGGGTTAGTCTTCGTAAGTTGTATTCATCAATAAAATTGTCTACTTAAATCATAAAGTACTTCCTAATATTCTATTATCTTTCTGAAATATGTATAATAAAATACAGATTAGTTTATTTCTGATACTGATTTTATCATAATTTTTAAAATTTATGTTTTATCTCTTTATTTTTAATTATTTTTAGCTTGAGATTTATTGATTTTATCAGTGTTTTCAAAGAACAAAGTTTTGGCTTTGTCAATTTTCTAGTTTTTATTATCCATTTCACTAATTTCTAATATCTTTTATTCTTCCTTCTACTCTCTAAAATTTACTTTTATTCTTCTGTTTCTAGCTTTTATAGATAATATTAATTATATAAGTAATTGTAAATTTTTCTCTAACATCTGCTTTAGCTGTATATTAGGGTTTCTCCAGAGAAACAGACCTTATAACTAAAATATATTAGAAATAAACTCATTAATTAACTTAACCTAACCTGGACATTTTCTCATGCAATTATGGAGGCCAGGAAGTTCCAAAGCAGAAGGCCATGAGAACCAGTGAAGTCAATGGTGCAAGTCATGGTCCAACTCTTGGTGCTGATGGTGAGGGCATCCCATAGTGTAAGTTCTGGTCTGAATCTGAAAACCAGGAATGCAGTGACTGAGAGCAGAAGACAGATGTCTCAGTTCAGAGAGATGAATTAGCACTTCCTTCACTTTTGCATTCTATTCAGGCTGTCAGTGGATTAGATGATGCCCATTTACGTTGGTGAGGGTGGATCTTCTTTACTCAATCTACTGATTCAAATGCTAATCTCTACCTGAAGTATTCTCACAGACACACCCAGAATTAATGTTTTACCAGATATCTGGACATCCCTTAGCTCAGTCAAATTGGCACATAAATTAACCATCATCTAGTACATCACATGTATTAGAACATGATGAATTTCAGAATACTGTAATTTTCTTTTAATTTCCCCTGACCCACTATTAGAACTGTGTTCTTTATTTCCAAATATTTGGGGCTTTTCTACATGTCTTGTGATTTATTTATTTCTAATTTATTTTTACTAAAATGCATATTCTGTAATATTTTAATTATTTGTATTTATTATAACTTGCTTTTTAACACATTATATCATTTATCTTTGTGAATGTGTCCTGTGCGTTTTAAAAGAATTGTTTTATATATTTGTTGCATGTAATGTTTTCTAAATATGAATTAGGTCAAAATGGCTAAAACATTATTCCAGTCTTCTTCAGACATTCTGATTCTTCATCTAGATGTTCTATTAATTACTGTTTAATCAATCACTATTCTACCAATTAGTGAAAGAGGGATGTTAAAATTTCCAAATATAATGAATATTTGTTTACTTTTCTTTCTAGATATCTCAGTTTTTAATCTGAGTTTTGAAATTGTGTATTCACGTTCATACACATCTATACCTTTCTGATTATTAAATGATCCACTTTATCTCTGGCAATACTCCTTATTTGGTGTCTGTTTTGTCTGTTATAATGACTCCATTTTTGTTATGTTTACTATTCAAATAGTATACATATATATATATAATGTATATATTTTTTCCCATCCCATCAATTCATTCCCTTTACACCTACCTTTATCATTACATATAGCTTACATCTCTTTTATACAACATGTTATCAGGTCTGGCTTCTTATCCAGTCTTACAAACATTGCTTTTCAATATGAATATTTAGTTCATTTTACTTCCTTCTCTTAGTTAACAAATTTTTTTCTAAATATTTCATTTTGATTTCTCTATTGTACTTTAAGTTATATATCATAGCATTTTTTGGTGGTTGCTGTAGGGATTACAATATAAATCCTAAGCTATCACATTCTACTAAGTGTTAGTATTGTACCACATAAAGTATCAGAATTTTACCACTGTATAGTTTCATTTGCTGCAGCTATTTTTTTACTAGTGCCATATAGTCTCTGTATATATGATATCTATATGTTATAAACACCATAGTAGGATATTACAATATTTTCATTAAAAAGGCATATATTTTTTAAAGAAATTATTTTAAAAGTATATTTCCTTACATATTTTCCATATCTGTTGCTCTTCTTTACTTCCTGTAGATTCATGTATCTATCTGGTATCATTTCTCTGTATCTTGAAGTAGTTTCCTTAGCAGTAAATTCTCAGTTCTATTTATCTATTTTGGGATAATTTCCAGAGGATATTTTTGCTGATATAACATTCTAGGTTGACAGTTATTTTTCCTTTTCTTTCAGCACTTTAAAGTTATTTTTAGTGTCTTGTGGCTTTTATTCTTTCTGATAAGTCAGTTATCAATGTTACCACCTTCTTTTTTATGTAATAAGTCATTTTTCTGGCTGTTTCAAAAATTTTGTTACTTCAACGTAATTCTTTGGTTTTCAGCATCTGTCTGTGATATGGCTCTTTGTTTTCTTTGTTTTTAACTTGTGTGGGGTTTACTGAAATTTTTGGATGTATAACTTGTTGTTTATCATCAGATTGGGATATTTTTAATCATCAGTACTTCAAATATTTTTCTGCCCTATTATCTCTTTCTCCTTGTAAAATTTCAATTACATATATGTCTGTGAGCTTGTTTTAACAGATTGAACTATTCTTTTGATATGTCTTCAAATTTACTGACATTTTCGTTTTAGATATTTTAATTGAACTTCTAGAATTTTTATTTGATTTGTTTTTAAATAGTTCTCATTTATCTGCTGTGATTTCTCATCTGTTTATTCATTTTTATTATCTTTTTTTGTCCATCGTTGAATATATTTATAATAACTGCTTTAAAGTCCTCATCTATATATTTTAATCTGTGAGAGTCAGTTTTACTAACTGCTGTTTTTTTAATATGCATCACATTTTCTGTTTATCACGTCTAGTGATTTTTAATTATATGCTGAATATTATAAATAATATATTATAGATGCTTTTGTATTCTGAAATCTGCTGCTAAAGAATGGTTATTTTGATTTTAACAAGAAATTACCTTTAGCTGCAATCAAACTCTGAATTCTGTAATTCCTGCTGTAGGTATTGGTTGAAATCTTGGCTCATTTATCTTACCCTTCTAGCTATAGCCTTTGGTTTCTCTTTGATGTTTCCTTCATGCATATGGAGTTCAAGGTTCAGTTTAGGACCTAAGCAGATATTACACAGCATTAAAAGTTTTTCTTCATTTTTCCTTTTACTTTCTAGCCACTCTGGCAGTTTCGAATTCTGACCTCTGACTCCTCAAGCCAGTAACACTATGGCCTTTCCTTGAACTTCAGCCTTGCCACCTAGTAAGGACCGGAGTGTGCCCACAAGAGAAAAACTGTACAAATGCAAGCTTGCCCAGTCGTCTCCTTATTTCAAGAGTTGACTCTCTTTCAATACTTGATCACTTTCAATTACTCTTTAATACCTTCAAAAATTGAAAGTGTAACTACTAATAAGTTTAAGTCTCACCTCTGAAACAGTGATTGAAATCACTCAGACTTACTTGCTAAAAGTGAAAGAGTTTCTTTTGGGACAAACCACATATGTCACATTGTCATAGAAAGATGAAATGGTAGAGAGAAAAGTCATTCTCTATGTTTATCCCTTATGGCAGGTAAAATTTTCATGGCTATAGTTATGTGAGGCTAATAAATAGATAATCAAAGGTAACATTTAGAGTCTCTGCCATGTGCTTGAGACTGTACTAGGTCCTTAATTCAGGCCATTTCATTTAGTTTCTGAAATTATCCAATAGATACAAGTATTATTATTGTCTTTATTGTATAGATGAGGAAATTGAGACTAAGAGAAGTTTAATAAAGAGCTGTTACACAACTGCTAAGTGGCAGAGTTTGAATTTAAAACCAAAAACTTTTCAAATTAACCCACAACCCCATTAGTTTACTCTATCCATGTCACTGCTGAACGGATGTCTAGAAATTCTCTTTTGGCCAAAGCTGGCAGTATGTAGTCCTTCCCTGAACAGAATGGTTAGGTAATTTCCAAATTTTCTGTGCCTTCTCTGTTCCAGACACTTAATTCTGCTTGTATATATTATCACATTTAATTTTGACAACATCCCTGTGAGGCTGATGTTATTGTTATTTCACTTCACAAACAGATTATATAACCTGAAAGGTTATATAACAAGCCCAAGGTCAGACCTTGATGGGAGTAGGACTAAGAACACAAATATCTCAGATCCTTATTAATTTCATACTACCACCTACTCCACAATACTGCCTCATTTGTCCCAGACTCCTCTCCAGATTTCACTTGACCTTATTGTTATACCCCGGTTTAATTTAGAACTATAGAAATGATGGCAAAGGCAGTAAAATGGGCTCCCCTTTCCCCTCAAAAAATAAAAAAAAAAAAAAAAAAAAAATCAAAATCCTGTTAGTTATCTGTACTATTTTTAAATGGTGTCTGATACATTCTTTAAGGTGCTGTCTTTTCTTTTTTAAATTAAGTACACATTTAGGCTTAAAAGACAATACTTGAGATATTTTCATATGCAGATGCCTTTTTCTGCATCATGGCATTGGTTTGCTTTATCTAAAAACATGAGCAAAGCCTCAGTGGCTTCCAAGGACATGAATTATTTAATATTTTACATTAGTTCATCTTATTTACTGGAGTGTCCCTGGGACATATTCATTTACACAGGAAGGATGTCAGGGGAAACATTTGGAAAACTGTAATAATAATAATAGCTAAATAGAAATCTGAAATTATTGTAAACCACCCTCTATTCTCAGATTACATTAACGTGCATGGCATATTTACAAAATTTTCATGAGGCTTTTAACTTGGCAGAGCTCATTCAAGATGTCCAAATTACTTATTTGCATCCAGCTCTGAATAAACTGACTAGATTCAATTACCTGACACCTCACTCTGAATCACTGTAATGCAGGTCTCTAGTTAATATACTCCTGCTGTTGTTGATTATCTCATTTTTCAAGAGAAAAATTATAAAATCAAGTCCTGATATGCATAAATTGACTTTCCTCATATGTGCAATAATGTTGAGTTAGGGAAATTCACCTGAAGTAGATAGGAGTTAATTAGGAACTTCCCACTTGTCTCTCATTTATTCTTCATTCTTGTTGCTAGTTTGTGCTCTAACCATCCAGTACATAGTCATTTTCAGCTAAACCAGGAGAGTTGTTAATTTCCTGTGTGTGTCCTTCTCATCACCACCCCAGGAATGGAGAATTGAAATTCTAGTCTGTTCGGTCTGTCATGGCAGATGATTTCCAAACCATCTGCTATCTCAGAATACAATTCATCCTGACAAACCTCCTGGCCACGTCACAACTCTGACATTGTACTTGAAGTAAACACAAAGATTAATAACCTGCCAGAGCTAGCTGTCAAGCTTTTTGACCGAACAAAAAATAGAGACTCCAGATTGTACTATTTGGCAAGATGTTCCAAATGTTAAGGTGAACTCCTGTGTTAATTCTTCATTAGGATGGGAAATGCTTGGAGAAATTATTAATAGTACCTGTATCTTCTTATCTAAAGAGGGCTATTAAATGGGAATTATCCTTTACCTTTTATCCCAGAAAATCTCATCAGGCCTTAATTAAGTCATCCATTAGCCTCTGCAAATGGACTGACTATATATTTACCTGAGAGAGATAACCATTTCTAGTAGGCTCTGTGGAAAATTGAGTTCTTTTTTTTTTTTCAAAGTGTGTTTTTTTCTCTTTAATGGAATGGAGCAGAGAATACTCTCTCATGTTTTACCATGCTAGAGTACTACATTATTTCCAGTCACCAGATGATTTCAATTCAATTTTAAGTTTTCTCTTCATCCTGCCCTCTCTCTTCCTGCAGGCACTCTTCACTTTCTTTATGACCTACTGAGACAGGCTCTTTACTGCTCTCCTCCTCACTGGACCCTCCTTCCTCCAGTCTATCTTTCATATTTCATTTCCACGTTATCTTTTATTTGAAAACAAATATATTCTGCCATATTACCCCTTAAAAAATCTCTGTTGACTCTCCATTACCTAAAAGAAACTCAAAACTTTTTAAAAAGTATGAAAGAACATTTATAATATGAAGCAAACATAATTTGTGGCCTTCTTTCTTGGTGTCCAGTCATCAATGTGCCCAGTGTGGCAGCCTTGCCAAACTCCTTATTACCTGACGTCCCCTAGTTTTTCTTCCCTGTGCATTCTCCATAGTTTCCCTACCATCAGCATTTATAGAGACTCACTCTACTTTAGCACACTCTTATTCATTCATTCTTCAGAACTTCGTTCATAGAGATCCTCGTAAAATCTTTCTTATTGTTTCAGTGAGTCAGTAACTCCTTTTCTGAACATCATAGCTCTTTCTTCATAATTTTATAATAGTACTTATGGTTTTCCTTGTGGCAAGACAAGTTACTATGAGTTCTATCTCTTAAGAAATATCTCTGACACAGCATTCTGATACATAATGATAACATGTAAGTACCATGAAAAGGAAATAACATAAAAGAGAATAAAAGAATAAAAAGAATAAAAGAGTTATTCTTTTTATCTTTCTTATTAGGAAAAAACAAATAAGAACCATAAAATAATAACTAATAAGTAGGAAAATAAAAGAATAACTCTTCAAAAGAGAGAAGTAAAGAGATTTGATAGCTACAGGGTTAGAAAGAGAACAGCATTGCTGGGTTCATTGGCATCTAGTTTTTTGGTGTTATTTTTGTTGTTAATGCATGCAAACCAAGTTTGGAGGGTCAAGAGTAAATATGACATCATAAAAGACTGCATAGCTGCAAACTACTTTTACAAATTATAAATATTCAAGTTACCAGTAGACATTAAATAAAAGACAATAATTTTGGAGACAATAAAAAGGCTTAATTAGACAATTCTTAAAATTTTGATAAAAATATTTTGGAAGACAAGAGTAGGTAGAACTTTCAGACGGAGTAAGTGTAAAAGATAACTGAGAAGCAAAATTTCTCAGCTAGAGTGATGTTAATTTCTGCTGAGGACAAGTTTAAAGGAGCCATTTGGGAAGAGTTTTGGGTTCTTAAAATACCATTACTTTTTGAACTAACTATTGAAGATAACAATTCTCTAGTTAAAAGAAATCTTAATGTTTGTACTAATGAACTTAAAGTTCGGAAAGGGACCATAATGCCATCCCTCAATACCTCTTCATTGCTTTGCTGTCTTTGTAGAGAAGCATGTCCCAGGTTGGGTGTGGTGGCTCATGCCCGTAATCCCGGAGCTTTGGGAGGCTCAGATGGGAGGATTGCTTGAAGTTAGGAGTTCGAGACTAGTTTGAGCAAAACATAGAGACCCTAATCTCCACAAAAAAAATAAAAATTAGCTGAGTGTGGTAGCATGCACCTGTATTGTTAGTTACTCAGGAAGCTGAAGTGGGAGGATCACTTGAGGCCAGGAGTTGAAGGCTGCAGTGAGCTATGATTGCACCACTGCATACCAGCCTGAGTGGCAGAGCAAGATCAAAAAA
>NW_016107762.1:391757-406192 GCF_001604975.1 Cebus imitator
GAGAGAGAGAGAGAGAGAGAGAAAAGAAAAAGAAAGAAAGAAAGTCAGGCATGTCACTGACCTACTTATAATCCATCCATAGAACTTCATTGCTATAAGGACAAAAATGAAACTTCTTGCCAGAACATGTAAGTTACATCTTCATTTTTCCATCCTCATTTCTATTTACATTCCATACTATGGTTGTGCTATTTGCACACTTCTGCTTTCTCACAGTTCTGAAGCTTTGTTATTGCTATTTTCACACTGTAGTTCCTTCACCATAGAGTTTTACAGTTGTACCCATCCCCCCACCTTAAAACGTACCAACCTTACAATAAGCAACTGCTTTACTCTGTGCAGACAGAGATTATGTCACATGACATTGCACTGTCTATATTCATCATAATACCAGACATCCAGTGAAGGCTCAGTAAATATTTTTGGATGGATGGATGAATAAATATATTGATAGAATTTTAGCTTCATCTAGATTCTATTTGATCAGAATAATGTAACTTCAAGGATGTAAAAAAATCCTATTAATTTCTACATCTTTTTCTACTCGCCAGCTGGATATTTTTGTCACCTTTTTTCTGCTTTTCTTTTGTAGTGTTCAATACTTTCTGAAGGTTGTACAAGTTATATAAATTATATTTAAAAGTAAATTACCAAAACATTAATTTTGTGTCCTGAAACTTTGCTGGATTATTTTACCAGTTATAGGAGCTTTTTGGAGGCGTCTATAGGGTTTTGTAGATATATAATTATATCACCAACAAACAGGGACAGTTTGACTTTCTCTAGACCAATTTGGTAGCTCTGGTATACACCAACAGCCACCAAGCTGAGAATCAAATCAAGAACTCAACCTCATTCAGAATATCTGCTAAAATAGTTCAGAATATACCTATCCAAGGAAGTGAAAGACCTCTGTAAGGAAAACTACAAAACACCGCTGAAAGAAATCATACATGACACAAACAAATAGAAACACATCCCATACTCCTGGATGGGTAGTATCAATATTGTGGAAATGACCATACTGCCAATAGAAATCTACAAATTCAATGCAATTCTTGTAAAAATATCACCATCATTCTTCACAGAACTAGAAAAACTCATCCTAAAATTTATACAAAACTGAAAAAGAGCCTGCATAGCCAAAGCAAGACTAAGCAAAAAGAACAAATCTGGAGGCATCATATTGCAGCATGGTACTGGCATAAAAATAGGCACATAGACCAATAGAACAGAATAGAGAACCCAGAAATAAATCCAAATACAGCCAACTGATCTTCAACAAAGCAAACAAAAATGTAAAGTAGGGAAAGGACACTCTCTTCAAAAAATGGTGCAGGGATAATTGACAAGCCACATATAGAAGAATAAAACTGTATCCTCATATCTCACGTTATACAAAAACCAACACAAGATGGATCAAGGACTTAAATCTAAGACCTGAAACTATGAAAATTCTAAAGGATAACATCAGAAAAAAACCTATCTTGGCATTGGCTTAGGCAAGGGATTTATGACCAAGAACCCAAAAGAAAATACAGAAAATGAAATAAAAACAAAGATAAATAGATGGGACTTAATTAAAGAGCGTTTGCATGGCAAAAGGAACAGTCAGCAAAGTAAACTAGTCTAATCATAAAGTAACAATGAACACACATGTAGAATAAGAAATAACAAAAGAATATAAGAATTTTTAAAAGTGCTGTACAAATATTATATGAAATTGTATGAAAGAGATAATTTTCTAGGAAAATATAATTTGCAAACTGACCCAGAAGAGAAAGAACAATGCACATGCATTATCACAAATAAATATAGTTGTCAAAACATTAATCTTACAAAAGATTCATGTCCAGACAGTTTAATTGTGGATGTCTATCAAACTTAAATGAGTAATTAATTCCAATGCTATTTAATCTTTTCCTAGATGTAGAAAACACAGAAAAACTTTCTAATACTTTTTTAAATGAAGTGAATGTAATTTGCCAGCGAATCTGAAAAGAGATAGTTCATCTTGAAAACTAAAGAGAAACATTTCTTATGCATCTAAATTTTAAAAAGTCAATATAAAATAAAAAATAGAATTTACCAGTTCACAAAAAGAGTAATACAACTTGAGCAAGAGGAGTTCATTTCAGAGAAACAAGAATGTTTTAATATTTAAAAAGCCATTAATCTGTATTAGTATAATACATAATCATCTTATAGATGCTAAAGATATTTGACAAAATTTAAGCTATTTTTGTTAACTAAGAATTATTACTTGCAAATAGGAGTTGAAAGATATTTAATAACAGGATTTTTTGTGTGTGTTTGTATGTGTGTGTCTATATATAATCATCCCTAAAGCCATCATCATATATAATGGAGAAATTCTTGCTAAAATCAGGAAAAGCACAAAGATATTGACTATCCCTTCTACTACTTAACATTGCACTGGAATTGTAAGCCAAGGCAATTAGATAAGAAATATATATTAGAAATATAAAAGTTGAAAAGGAGATAAAATCATTAGTATTTTAAGAAAACTATAAAACCAGAAATGCAAGATAACTAAAAACACGAGAATTCTATAAGGTTTGGGATATTAAAATTAATATTCACAAATAAATACTTTTCATGTATATATAAAAGCCTGTAAATAGAAGATCTACTTGATCAGAAAACTGCCTACAGAACAACAATTAAAAATGTCTAAAAATTAACTTGATAAGACATGTAAAAGGGAAGAAATGAAGAGAATTTGGCTAATGGGTACAAAAATCCAATAGAAAAAATTAGTTTTAGTATTCAGTTGTACAGCAGGGAAATTATAGTTAACAATAATTCATTGTGTATTTCAAAATAGCTAGAAGAGAAGAATTGTAATGTTCTCAACACAAAGATAAATGTTTGAGATGATGAATATTCCAGTTATTCTGACTTGATAATTATACATTGTATACATGTATCAAAATATCACGTGTACCCTCAAAATATGTACCACTATGATATACCAATAGAAAATATATAGGAGAAAATATCTAAAATATTCTTGAAATACACAGAGATTGTATTAACAAACAGGAACACATACATGCCTGGTTTAGATTTAACTTTACAAAGATGTTAGTTCTTTCTAAATTAATCAATGTATTTTGTATAATCACAATAAAAAATATCTACTTTTCTGAATGGAAACGATGATTCTAAATATCATATATAAAATAAACCAAGTAAAATGAAGAACACACTTAAAAGAAGTAACTTAAATAAAAACAAGTCCTATCAAACATTGAAACATAGTATTATAATACAATGGATCAATAATGAAAAGAAAATACATGAAAACACAGTCCAATAGGACAGAGTAGAAAATCCAGAAGGAGAAACAAATACATATAGGAATTTAGTATAAAGGCTGCATTTTAAAATCAGTAGGAAAATTACTTTTTATTAAATAAAATTAGGACATGGAACAACATGTATTTGTATAAATAGCTAACATGCATGAAGATAATCCTCAATTCATAAAGATTTAAATGCAAAAATTAAAAGAAAATGAAAAAGAAATGACAAGAATCTGAGGAAAATCTATTATAGAAGAAAAATCTGGAAAAAAGCTATTATAATCTTAGGACAGGCAAGGACAATTAAATTATTATTTAAAATCTAGGCTCCATAAAAGAAAAGACTGGTTGATTTTACTACATGAACATAGACATGTATGCATGGTGAAAAAAAATCATAAACAATGTTCAAAGACAACTGACAAAACAAATTACAACTCATCTACAGAACTAATATTCCCAATATTAAAGAGTTCTTAAATCTTAATCTAAGAAAAAAAAATCCACAATGAAAAGTAAGCTAAGAAAATGAACAGATGATTCATCAAAAATAAATGAAAATGGATCTTACTATATATAGAGAGATGCTGAAGATCTTTAGTAATAACAGAAGTGAAAATTAAAGCTTCTAGGATTTTTATCCTAGAAGGCTTGCCTGTCCTAAGATTATAATAGATTTTTGTATAATTTTTATCCTAGAAGCCTTGCCTGTCCTAAAATTTTAATAGATTTTTCCCAAATTTTTCTTCTATAATAGATTTTCCTCAGATTTTTATCATTTCTTTTTTATCCTAGAAGCTTTAATTTTCACTTCTGTTATTACTAAAGATCTCCAGCATCTCTATATGTAGTAAGATCCATTTTCATTTCTTTTTGATGAATCATCTGTTCATTTTCTTAGCTTACTTTTCATTAGGGATTTTTTTTTCTTAAATTAAGTTTAAGAACTCTTTAAGGTACCAACCCCTATAGATAGCACCTTTTATATATAGTGGAACCTATAGGAAGAGATGCTCAAGATTATTAATAATAACAAAAGTGAAAAATTAAAACTTCTTAGATAACAGTTCTTATCTTTCAGCTTGGTAATAGCCTAAAGATGTTTTCTCTAAATAATTATTGGCAAGATTGTGAGGAAATGGGCAGTCAAATTTTTGATGGGATTTCAAATCAAACCAACCCCCATTGATAACAATTTGACAATATTTTAAAAATCACAACTATACTAAACATTTTATTCATTTGTCAGAGATTATCCAACAGATATCTTTGCACCCATAAAATGGTTTATGTGAAAAATTACTTATTTTACATTATTCCAACGGGAAAATATTAGAAATAACTCACATTTCAAACACATTTCCAGTTGGCATATGTATTGGTGTAACCAAGAAAGGACGTGTGTTTGAATTTCTCTTTAAGAAAGAACTTGCCTTTCAGCTGCAATAATGCAGTCAGCTGACAGCCTCCAGTTGTCCTTGGCTTAAGAATCTATCTCAGCAGTTAATCTGAGGCCACACTCCTTCCAGGAAGTCTCCAGCCTTACAGTCCAGGCTATTAGGTCCCAGCTATTGCTGACCAACATAAGAATTCTCTAATGTGTGTTTTTTGCTTTGGAGTTCCTTGTTGGGTTGACCCAGAATTTGTCATATCTTCATTGCATTCTGGGCCTTCCTTGTCCAACCTGCTTTCTTCCCTCCTGGAATTACCCTGCAATTAACCCCTTGTCCTCCTAATTCTGTCTCAGTCAGCTCTCTGAAGGACCCAACTGATTAAATATTAACATGCTCCAGTCAACCCAGGATATCCTGGAAAACTTGCTAAATAAACTTATGGAACATTTGTATCCAGAGTGTAGAATTAAGCCACCCTCAGTCATTCCAGAGTTGACTGAGTGAGAGAGATGGAAAAATGTACTTGCAATTTAACAAGCTTAGAATGGTGTAAGTTTTAAATTAATTAAGCAACAACAAAGATAGGTTTCAGCTGAAAACAAAGAATGTTAAAGAGGCCTAAAAGCACAATAATCTGGAATTCATTAATATAGGGACAGATCCTAAAATATCTCCAAGCAGGTTTATATATAATGACTGACCTTAAGGAATTAGGGCATAAAATAACAATGTATGTGCATACTGATGACCCTGAAGCATGAAGAAAATTTCAATTAACTCATTTATTTGTTACAGATATAGAAAACATAAAGTATATTTCAGGAAATTATTTTCCTCTCTAAAATGTTTTAGATGTTAAAAGCCATGATAGTTGCAGAACCATCTTTCATTATGGGATATGAATTTATATAGACACAGTCACCAAGAATCTTTGTTAAATAAGATATTGTGTATCACATGTTCTTTTTAATCACGTCTTAAAATGCATATCATGTAGTTTATGATAGAATAATTGGTCTTAAGATCTAACAATGTCAAAACCCAGGGTGAAAATCTCTTAGTAACCTAAATTTAATAAAGTCTGTGATCAAAAATTTCTTTTTACAGGAGCAAGAGACCAAATACTGTATGTTGTCACTTATAAGTGGGAGCTAAACATCAGGTGCTCATAGACATAAAGATGGCAACAAAAGAAACTGAGGACGATGGAGAGGGAAGGGGAAGATTAGGGGCTGAAAAACTAACTATTGGGTACTATGCTCAATACCTAGGTGATGGGATCATTTATAACCCAAACATTGACATCATGAAATATACCCATATAACAAACCTGTACCTGCGCCTTGTGAATCTAAAATAAAATTGGGAAAAAAATTGTTTTTCTAGCAGAAAAAAAGATTTTCTGGGATAAGTGAAAGAAAATGTGGGTGAAAATAACTGAATATGCCTCCTTGATATTTGAACAAGTTATGAAGCCTAGGGACACAAACTAGGGTATTAAGTATTGGGTTTTTATTACAGCACTATTTAGTTAGCCATTAAGTCTGTTTATATTATGCTTCCCTGATGGTAGTTCAAGAGTGAAAGAAATTAAGCCATGGGATTTCTTGAGCTTTGAGGATTTAGTTTTGTGAACTAAAGTAATTAAATAATAGAAGTTTTATATTTTCATATACTGTGGCTGAAACTGCATATGTAAAACCTCCAGTTTAACAGAAGACTTAAACTAGGCACCTATAGAGAAAACGTGTGTGTGTGTGTGTGTGTGTGTGTGTGCATACAACGATGGTTAAAAGTTATGTGTTCACTGCAATGTACTGATGTTACACTGAAGGAGTTAATGGAGACCTAAAAGTTTTAATTCAACTCATATCAGCAAACAATTTCTTCTATCAAGTTCTGTGGTAGAAACTTGGGATACAGAGATGATTAAAACACCATACCTATTCTCGAGAAACCTATAATTTAATTAAGTCAAGATAAATACATAAATCAATTACTAAAATGACGTTTAAAATATGAAACCAAAGTAGTATTGTCGAGATGCAGAAGGGTTGAGGTGGTGAAAGGAAGTGGAAACGGACGTGCATCTGCAAAGATTTAAAGAGGGTGGAGCATGTTGAGGGTTGGGCTTTCATAAAAATTTGTCAGGTAAACAAACCCACAACACATTCTAGTATGGCTGCCTTTGTCATAGATGTAAAAATCCAGGGCATATTTGGGGAACTGCACATTCCATGTTGGCTGGATAATAACTGGGAAGAGAGATGGTTGAAGATAATCTGGAGTGGGCTGGGGGCCTCCTCATAGAGGAACTTGTATGACTAGCTAAGAGACAAAGATGAGAAACTACATTTTTAAAACACTAATAATCTGATTACTAAAACCCGTGTTCATCTTTTTTTCTGCTAGAAAATATGACTAATATTCTGCACTCTTATTTTTAAAGCAAGCTTTGTTAATTTGGTAGTAAAAGTACATTAATTTATATTCTTCTGATTAGAAATACTCTTTAACTTCTTAAAAAAAAGAGAAAGGTTGTGGGCTACACACATTGTCTACCTTGAGAATTAAATTTTTATACAGTTTGCTCATTTCTCTGTCAGTGTTTAGCGATTTTCTCATTTCTAGAGGCATTTTACGCATTAACAAATTAACACAGAATGTCTGAAAATACATTTGTCATTTTTAGTTGACCTTTATTTTATACGTAGAAAAATTTAAAGATATGTGTTGTTAAGTCTATTGTTCTGTCTTCTATTGTTTAGGAAGCCTCATCTACCCTAAAATTTAAAATTCATGTCAAATTTCTTTTCTTGTTAATTATAGGGCTTTAAGCAAAGAAACAGCATGATCAAACTTGAGCTTTGGCAAGATAACTGGTAGGAATATGTATTGTACAATCTTTATATGCACCTGGTTTCATCTTTCCAATTTTCCCGACTTTCTCATCATACATTCCTAATGACTGAGTGATTGACTCATCAATTCAAACTATCCAAGTTTATTATTACCTCACACCATCTCATCCCTTTGGCTTTCCATCTCTTTTGCAATTCAGATTGCAACTGTCAACTACTCCCTCTTTGTGGATGGCTTTTCCTAAGCATCATACAGATCTCTCATGCTTAGGAATCAATATGATTACAGGTCATTCTCTCCCACATATGTAAGTATGTTGGCAAATGACCGAAGTATTACTTGTTTTGAATAGGCAACAAGATGTAGATGTCTCCTGACATCAGTTGCATATTTAACAAGGCCCTAGGGGAAACGCCTAGTAGATATCACCATCTGTTATTTTTAAGGCAGTTGGGTTTATTGCCTATGTTCCTGAAGAAACTTTCAGCTATGCAGTTAGAAAATAATTGTTTATTGAGGGCCCACAGGGTGCAGTGTACTAGGTGTGTGTCAGTTGATTTTTTATTATAGTAAAGTCTCTAGAAATGGAGAATTTCTTCAGAATTGACAAGGTTTGGTAGAAGCAACAAAAGTTAAAAACATACATCAGCAATATGGCACAGTTAAAAGTAGCAATCCCAAAAACTAACTGTACAGCAGAATAAAGCATGTTGAAACTCCAAAGCACAGCATCCTTGTCTTCTAAGCATTATTTCCATTTATGCTTTAACCATCTTTGATAACATTTATCTTTTTATAGTATCAGTTTATTTTTGTAGATATGGGATCTCACTACATTGCCCAGGCTAATCTAGATGTCCTAGCCTCAAGAGATCCTTCCACCTTGACATCTTGGTTATAGGAGTAAGCCATCACATCTGGGGAAAATTTATCATTTAAACCTAAAAGAAAATAACTGGAAAGAGCTTAGTAAAAAATAACAAAATTTTTTCAACTTGCCTCTCTTTTTAAATAAAGCAAACCATTACTGGTTAACCCATTTTCTCAAAAGTTTTCTTTCTTTTATCAACTATCAAGTCTTTTTTTTATACTTCCTCCTCTATCCAACTTGGCCCCAGCTGTTCGATTCTTCCCTTGAACAATCTTCAGGAGACCACACTTTCTACTCCTTCCTTCCAGCCACTTTTCCATTGGTCTCCAGCAATAGTAAATACCTTGCTGATAATTGTGAATCTCCTAATTTTTACAGCATTCTTCATAGACTGTCCTTTCTACAAATTCCACAAATACATTTTCTTATTACACAAGAACAAATATTCCTCTATAGCCTGTCAAATCAGGTGTTACAGTGTCAGTAAATAAACCGTTGAGACTTAGAAAAGTCTTATAGATTCCAAGTCACATGGCTGCTACATTGAGGTAGGGCAAGTGTTTCTTTAAGTATAAGTTTATATGAAAATAACAGGAATATAACTCTCATTGCTATTTTACGTATACCCATGTAGATGCATAGGTTTACTTTGACAAATGAACACATACCGAAACAATAAAGAATCTGTATCAGATATTTATTAAAGTCATTTGTTGTTGTTATTTTAGAGATTGGGATGACAAAATTAAGTGATTTTCAATCTCTATTCCCTGGTCTAGAGAATGAATATGTTTTAACTATAAAATACACAATGGATCAGAAATAACACTGAACTGGTCAGTGAAAACTTACCAGAAATATGTTTGATTTCCTACTGTAATGTTTATAACCCAGTACACCAACTTGGAATGCAAATACAGATACAACTTTAACATTTGTCTAACTAATTACTTAAATTGTGCATACTATGATTGCAGGAAGTTCAGCCTCTTCTCTTTCCACATAAAATTGTCTGCACCTTAGCACTTTACAATGAAAACAATTTAATCACCTTTTGATAGTCCTTTGGAATCATAACTGGAATCTCATTGGTCCACCAATATTGTGCTTCCTTTATATTATCACTTTTGAAGTGATATTGCAGCTTTAAAAGATAATGCTTACAAATGGGAAGATCTTCATGGATTCAGGTGACCATGGCATCCCTTATTTCGTGATTTAGTTCTTTTTATCTTAAGTTTCCATAGTCAGCCATTTTACTTAAGCCTAATCATTCTGCAAGAGTGATGGGCCCAAGGAATCTTCTATTAGGTATGCCATATGCTATGCTAAGACCAGATCCTTTATGTATCATAATTCTTTCAACAAATGTTTACAGAGTGCCTACTTTGTATGTGATGTGTTTACTGTATTATTTATGAATATTCCATTCTGCTCAAGAAATAAGAGAAATAAATATATAACAAGAATAGATGAAACTAACTACAGGAGTAATTAATTTGCATACATTGTTAGACAAAAAATAAGCAGAGTGAATATGTATGGGTAATTCATAAAAAGGATGCAAAGACCAAGTAGCACTATGTATACTTCAGTCACCGAATGTTCTTAATCCATCCAATATTCATATGAAATTAAACTAGCCACTCATTGGTGGTCCATTCTTGGCTCTTCTGTTCTCTACTTGATACATACACATACAATCTATTGTATCTGGTGAGCAGGTGAGTTATAGCTGTGTTCCTGCACATTTACCCCTCGTTTTTCTAATGTTGCAAGTTCCAAGCATTTTTAAGCTGCTTCCTCAACTCTGGTCCTCATAACCACACCATCAGTGGGAAAGACTGATGCAACATATAATAGAAAGGGATAGACATAATCAGACTCACTGTGTTCTCAGCGGCTACTGTTGAATCAAGGGAATTTCTCACCTCAACAATAAATGTTGCCCTCTAGGTTCTAGGGAGTCAGCAAGGAACAAAGGCAACAGAAACTTCTGGCTTGATGGTGCTTGCATTCTAGTGGTGATAGATTTAACACCTGAATATGACCATAAGTAGTCAACCCTCATCATGAATGGAATATCTGCTTTACGTATATTTTTAAACTCAATGATGTTTAATTTAAGGATTTTGTAGTTGCTGTTGTCATTCTCTTTCATGGGGCCTTCATTTGTACCATTCTGACACATTCTGATTTGTCTGCCTAATTTTTGTTCTCAAGGGTTTGGGTTGGGATTTCTTTCCTTTTATAGGCCCTGGGATTAAGTAAATCAATTTACCAATTCCTTGGGCTTGAGAGTAAGAGGCCTCTTGGCTAATTCCCCTGAGTCTGTTACATCCTTATACCCAGCTTAGCTAATGGATGACACTCACTTTACAACTGCAAAGAAAGAGAGGGTCATTCAAGTAGCTCTTCTCTAAACAGAGACATGCTCCAAGGTAACCTAGGAATGTACTCTGAGGCACTGAGGAGGCCAGATGGTACTGTTTTCCACTAAGTGAGTGCTGTGGTCTGAATATTTGTGTCTTTTCCAAATACCCTGTTTTTTTTTTTTTTTTTTTTTTGAGACAGGCTCTTACTCTGTCACCAAGGCTGAAGTGCAGTGGCACTGGCAGTGGCACTGTAAGAGGTGTTTGAACCAGAGCAACTCCATCTTGAATAGGGACTGGGTAAAACAAGGCCAAGACCTACTGGGCTGCATTCCCAGGAAGTTAAGGCATTCTAAGTCAAGGACTGAAATAGAAGGTTGGCACAAAATATATGTCATAAGACCTTGATGATTAAGCAGGTTGAAGTAAAGAAGCTGGCTAAAACCCACCAAAGCCAAGATGGCAATGAGAGTGACCTCTGTTTGTCCTCACTGCTACACTCCCATTAGAGCCATGACAGTTTACAAATGCCATGGAAACGTCAGGAAGTTACCCTACGTGGTCTAAAAAGGGGAGACATGACTAATCAATCCCTTATTTAGCATAGCATCAAGAAATAACCATAAAAATGGGCAACCAGCAGTCCTTGGGGCTTCTCTGTCTACGGAGTAGCCATTCTTTTATTCCTCTACTTTCTTAATGAACTTGCCTTCTTTTTACTCTACACACTTGCCCTGAATACTGTCTTGGGTGAGATCCAAGAACCATCATTTGGGGTCTGGATAGGAACCCCTTTCCTGTAACAGCAGAATCTCAGCTGACTGCAACCTCTTCCTTCTAAGTGCGAGAGATCTCTCTGCTTCAGACTCCTGAGTAACTGGTATCACAGGTGTACATCACTGTGCCTGGCTAATTTGCTTTTGTTGTTGTTATTGTAGAGACAGGGTTTTGCCATGTTGCATAGGATGGTCTGGCTGGACTCAAGTGATTTGCCCGCCTCAGCCCGAATTCTGATGTTGAAATCTAATCATTGGTGTGATGGTGTTAGGAGGTGAGGTCTTTAGGAGATGATTAGGTCATGAGGGCAAGATCCCTCATGTATGAGATTAGTGCTGACATAAAGAAGCCCCTGATAGCTGCCTTTCCCCTTCTGCAATTGGAGGAAACAGTCAGAAGGCATCATCTATGAAATATAAAATGGGCTCTCTGTAGATACTAATTGTGCCAGCACCTCAGTCTTGTACTTCCCAGCCTCTAAAACTGTGAGAAATAAATTTCAATTTTTTATAAGCTACTCAGATTATGGTATTTTGTTATAGCAGACCCAAATAGACCAAGACAGTAAATTATAACAATTAAATACATTTGAATTAGCTTCTCATACCTTTTCCTAGGTCTTTCTGTAAATAAGATATCATTGCTCTACCTTCAGTCTTCTAAAATAAAAGCCTCAAGGAATATTGATCAGTCAGGAGCTGGGTAATTTCTACTGCAGAGAAGCCACAGTGTGAATGCTCTATAAAAGAGGTGAAGGCTAGTGAAATATATATCGCCTTTGCTCAGATAATTCCGTAGCACATAAAACCCAAGTCAACCTCCTTTATTTGCTACACTCAGAACAATCCAAGCAACAGAAAGAAATTTTACACCACCTTACCTGTGTCCAAGAAAAGTTATTAACATCACACCATCCCTGCAGCATCTCTTAAGAAAAATGTTCTGTTCTTCAACTCCTTTAACATGTGGCCTAGAGTGGAATACTGGTGGGATGAGTGTGATCAGCACCACTTGTAATCTAATCTCTCTCCTTAATTTTATATAGGGCGCTCTATTTCCTGGGCCTCTTTCCCATTTATAGTGAACCTTGTGAGTAGTTGAGGATAACTTGCCAAGGGCTACTATAAATTTTTAAATAAAGCTCAAAGGCCATTTAGCAGGAATACTCTAGAATACTAAATGGGTTTTAAAAATGCCTCTAAAGTACTAATTAAATGTCCTCATTTAATTTAATAAGTCGAAACTTATTTTAGATTTCTGAATATTTAAGTAATTGCTGTTTTTAAAAAAATTTTCTCCCTTCATTGAAGGTTTCTGTACCTTTTCATATTTTATTTATTGCAGTTTATATTAAGTGTCTTATTTAAAATTTCAGTGATAATTACATTCTCAAGCCTGATCTGCTACTTATTTCTAGTAGCATTATATAAGATATAATGGGCCCAGCAACTTTCTACTTCCCAACACACAGAAGTAGTTGTTCTTCATTTTTCACTCTGTTTTTGCATTTATGTCCCCTATCATTGAATTTCTGAACTGCTTTAAAAAAATCAATTCACCCCAGAGAATAGTAATTACTTCAATTACACTTACATAATTTATTTAGCAACTCTTTGAATGTATCATTTTTCCATTTAACGGCTTAAAGTAGCTTTGAACTTCTAATTTTCCTGATATTTCAAAGCCTCAAAATGTAGTGAAAATGGACTAAGCATGTTCAGCAATGCTATTCCTAAGTCTAACCCCCTCATTCAGGCATTCCATACCTTCCTTGAGTGTGTCTTTTATTATCATACCTGTTTGCCCAGTTTAATTCTAGCCAGGGCAGTCTCTTGACAGTCCCCAACAAACACCATACTCATTATAGCCTCTAAGTCTTATTTCACATGGTTTGGTTTTCCCTATAGCCTTTTATTCAAATTCTTACAAATCTTCATGACTCCAAATATATATATGACTTTATTTTCTATTACTTTGATATATTGTTTGATATATTAAAATATCATCTTGATAATAAGTTTTAAGGTAAATAGAATAAGGATCATGCTGTATGCTTCATTTATATTCTAAAGTCATAACATAGTGACAGGGACATACAGTTAATATATAAATAGTTACTTACATATGGAAGAACAAGATGCTTTAATAATACCTTTTAAAAATCTGATGAATTACAGTTTGAGGAATTATGGTAGTGAAGAAAATAGCAAATTAAGGTAGCTAGAGCAGAATTTAGGAAAGGTACAATACAATAAAGCTATAAAACACTTAAGCAGGTTATACAGTTAAAAAAACTTAAGTCTGGAGATCGTTAAGAAAATTGCAGAGGTCTGTGTTTTGGCACTGTGTGAAGTAGTAATAGTTGGCGTAGGATCGATGGTATTTTGGTATTCCAACAGTGCTGTTATAGAAATCCTGAGAAGTCATTGCTTCTTTTACCACATAGAGAAAATGGAAAAATACTTAAAATTTCAACACATATAACAAAGGCACCTTTGAGAACACAGAATTTTAACTTTTAAACAAGAAGGCAGCAATATATACACACACATAGGGAGGATCCAAGATGGCCGTTTAGGAACAGCTCGGGATTGCAGCTCCCAGTGAAAGCGCCGAGGGTGAGTGGACGCCGCATTTTTATTGCCCACAGACTAGGAGATTCCCAGGCGGAAGAGCTCCACAGGTCGCCAGCGCGGCTGTGCCGGCCAGAGCCGCTGCTTTGCCCCGCACGGCTGCTTTGTTGGCGCCCTGGAGCAGCGGTTCTCCATACAAAATACACCGGTCCGGGGGACCTTTCGGCTGGCGATTGGAGCCACGGGAAGTCACCCAT
>NW_016107762.1:410654-414399 GCF_001604975.1 Cebus imitator
GTAAAGGACCTCTTCAAGGAGAACTACAAGCCACTGCTCAACGAAATAAGAGAGGACACAAACAGATGGAGAAACATTCCATGTTCATGGTTAGGAAGAATCAATATCGTGAAAATGGCCATACTGCCCAAAGTAATTTACAGATTCAATGCTATCCCCATCAAGCTACCAATGACCTTCTGCCTTTCTCTAAAGGAAGACTCGGCAGGAAGTTCCTTGACAGATGCCAGCACAGCCCCTCAATCCTGGATTTCCCAGCCTTCGGAACTGTGAGCCAATAATTTCTGTTCTTTATAAACTACCCAGTTTCAGGTCTTTTGTTACAGCAGCTAGAACAGACAAAGACAATACTATAAGTTAACAAAAATAGACAATTTATAGTACTAAATTCTAAAAAATATTAACTGGAAAATTAGATGAAAAACCAGCTTTGGAAAGTTTAAGCAGGCTTCACAAAAGATTTGCTAAGCTGAGACCTGAAATGTGAATTATTTTAATTGATGGATTCAGCAAACCGCCATGGCACATGTATACCTATGTAACAAATCTGCATATTCTGCACATGTACCCCATAAATTAAAGTCTAAATTTAAAAAAATCTTATTTCTGAGCAATTTTAGTAGCAACTGGTCATCTTTTATGACACAGATTAAATGTTAGATGTCAGGGTAGAGATTTCTGGGCTGGAAGAGGACAGATGGTATATTCTTACCACAGGAAACAAAGACAGGAAGGAGAGAGAAGAAAGGAATTGTAAATGAATACTCTCAGCTACCACAGGAGTTCCTAAATTAACTCCAGTAATAAAAACAATTATATAAAATAACAGAAAAGCTTGTGCTAAAGCATAGGAATGAAAAGAAGGAATTCAATTTATTAGGCCTTTTTAGTTATATGGCTACCTTGTGACAAACCAGTTGTGGGCTATGTGCAAGATAGGAGAAATAACAAACAGGTACTTAAAAAAAAACCCAGATGAATAAAAGGCATTGAAATCCCATTCTACTTACAGCATACGTTTTGATACTTAATTGGGTCACAGATTTTACTTTTAGTGACTAATCATTCAGATTAAATCCTTGAAGCTGGAACACCGTCCTCAGCATCTCTTAAATTGCTCAATTTCTTCCCATTCCTATTTCTGAATCTCTAATGCTTATCTTTACTACCTCATGGCTGGATTTTTCAATAGTCTTTTAGACTATTTCCCCACCTCCAATATTCCTTTTCTTCTACTTCTTTCTGTATGTTGCTACTATTATGTCTTGACTAACTCAAAAGAAGAAAACAGTAATATCCCATTCTTTGCTTGATACACTTCTAACTCCTTTGTCTGGCCTTCATTCAAAGTCTAAGATCTAACCCCAAGTCTGTTTCTGCGTAAATCTTATTAATACATTTACATGTACTCTTTTCTCCAGGAAAAGAGAGCCATTCCAGAACTTCAGATCCTACCTTAGGGATTCCAACCTCCACATTTGTGTTCAGTCTGTTTTATTTTCAAGGAGTGGTCTCTTCCTTCAAACCAAGCACCCACCAAATCAAGCTCAAGGCTTCACAAGAGGTCCAGCTTCCATCCTATGTTTTCCGAGATTTCCTGCCCACCCCTGCTAGATTTGAAGTGTATCTATACTCAGCTTCCCTAGTAAGCATGGATCAGGTTATTTAAATAACATCCTTCATGGGCTAGTAGTATTAATATTGTTTTTTATTTATTTAAAATACATTTTATGTCTCTAGACAGAATGTTCCTTGAGTTCATAGATTGTGTATATTCACATAAATTTGGATTTAAATGTTGATTCTAACATTTATGAATTGCGTGTGACTTCATTCAGCCTTTTTAATCTCTGAAATTTTATAAACCTCTTTTATCCCTTCTCTAAAATGGGTTTAAATATACTTTCCATTAATTAATTATTTCCTAATTACTCATTTATTCAACATTTAGTAAATATGTTCCTTCCACACCTTGATTATCTATTGCATATACAGAAGAGAACAAAACAGAAATAGTCTCTGCCCTCATGAAGCTATAAAGACGTAAATACAATCTAGAAAAGCACTCAACACATTTTAGTAGCCTTCCCTCCTCAATAGTACTAATAATAAAAGCTAATATTTATTGAATTCGTATTATGTGCCAGGCATGTAAAACACTGTTCTAAATGTTTTGTCTATGTTAACCACCCTGTGATGAAGTATTATTATCAATTCTACTTTTCAGATTGCAAAAAAGAGGCCCAAAGACATTAAATGTTTTACCCAAGTTTGCATATTCATGTATATTGGGGCCAGGAGTAAACACGGGAGTATGTACTCCTGAGCTTATGAACTTCAGTGCTATGTTATAATGCTTCATACCCTATAGAAAATCTCGTATAAAGTCTGGGATGGTTAATATTAAGTGTCAACTTGATTGGACTGAAGGATGCAAAGTATTGTTCCTGGGTGTGTCGGTGAGGGTGTTGCCAAAGGAGATTAACATTTGTGTCAGTGAGCTGGGAAAGGAAGACCCACACTCAATCTGGGTGGGCATGATCTAATCAGCTGCTAGCATGGCCAGAATACAAGCAGGCAGAAAAATGTTGAAAGACTAGACTGGCTTAACCTCCCAGCTTACCTCTTTCTCCCATGTTGGATGCTTGCTGCCCTTGAACATTGGACTCCGAGTTCATCAGCTTTCGGACTCTTAGACTTACACCAGTGATTTGCCAGGGGCTCTCAGGCTTTCAGCCACAGACTGAAGGCTGAGCTATCGACTTCCCTACTCTTGAGGTTTGGAACTCAGACTGGCTTCCTTGCTCCTCAGCTTGCAGGCAGCCTATTATGGGACTTCACTTTGTGTTTCTGTGAGTCAATTCTTCAAATAAACTCCCCTTCACATACACACACACACACACACACACACACACACACACACACATATATATATATTCCAATATATAATACTATATATATATAGTACATTATTTATATATATATATGTATATATCTCCTATTAGTTCATCCCTCTAGAGAACCCTAATATAATGTCCTTCTCATACAGGATGTACAGTCATTGTTTATGATTTGTTTTCATTATAAATTAGCATACCACTATCTAACAGAAATATAATTCAAGCCACAAGTGCAAACCACATATGTAAATTGACCTTTTTTTAGCAGCCATGCTAAAAAAAATAAACAGATGACATTAATATTAATAATTTATTTAACCTAATATAGCCAACACCTTATCATTTCCATGCACTTCATATACAAATTATTAACATAATACTTTGCTTCCTTTCTTTTTTGTTACTGTCTTCAAAATCCTGCGTCTGTTCCATACTTGCAAATCATCTCCATTTACACTAGCCACACTTCAAGTGCTAGCCATGTGGTTGGTGGCTGCTGTGTTGGGCAGAGCAGGATTAATATTATTGCTGTCCATGTTAAGAAGCATGAATTTGTGAAAACTTGGAGCTACAGGGTCTAATCTTGGAGCACAGGAATGATAAAAGGAATACAGTACTGAAAAATCAAAGTCCATTTAAAACGATTCGAGGTTTTTACTAGTGTTTCATGAGAGCTGTGAAAGGGCTCTCAATACATAGGGGGCAGCATGGTTTCTTTTTTTTTTCCCCATTTATTTATTTTATTGCATTTTAGGTTTTGGGGTACATGTGAAGAACATGCAAGATTGTTGCATAGGTACACACGTGGCAGTGTGATTTGCTGCCTTCCTCCCCATTACCTACAT
>NW_016107762.1:415539-449570 GCF_001604975.1 Cebus imitator
CCGAGACCTCTGTTCTGTTCCATTGGTCTATATCTCTGTTTTGGTACCAGTACCATGCTGTTTTGATTACTGTAGCCTTGTAGTATAGTTTGAAGTCCAGTAGTGTGATGCCTCCTGCTTTGTTCTTTTTGCTTAGAATTGACTTGGCTATGAGGGATCTCTTTTGGTTCCATATGAATTTTAAGGTGATTTTTTCCAGTTCTGTGAAGAAGGTCATTGGTAGCTTGCTGGGGATAGCATTGAATCTGTAAATTACTTTGCGCAGTATGGCCATTTTCACGATATTGATTCTTCCTAACCATGAACAGGGAATGTTTTTCCATCTGTTTGTGTCCTCTCTTATTTCGTTGAGCAGTGGCTTGTAGTTCTCCTTGAAGAGGTCCTTTACATTCCTTGTTAGTTGTATTCCTAGGTATTTTATTTTCTTTGTGGCAATTGTGAACGGAATTTTGTTCTTGATTTGGCTCTCTTTAAGTTTGTTACTGGTGTATAGGAATGTATGTGATTTTTGCACATTGATTTTGTATCCTGAGACTTTGCTGAACTTGCTTATCAGTTTCAGGAGATTTGGGGCTGAGACGATGGGTCTTCTAGATATACAATCATGTCATCTGCAAATAGAGACTATTTGACTTCCTCCTTTCCTATTTGAATGCCCTTTATTTCTTTTTCTTGCCTGATTGCTCTGGCTAGAACTTCTAATACTATATTGAATAGCAGTGGTGAGAGGGGGCATCCTTGTCTGGTGCCACATTTCAAGGGAAATGCTTCCAGTTTTTGCCCATTCAGTATGATATTGGCTGTTGGTTTGTCATAAATAGCTTTTATTATTTTGAGATACGTTCCATGAATTTCTAGCTTATTGAGGGTTTTTAGCATAAAGGGCTGTTGAATTTTGTCAAAGGCCTTCTCTGCATCAATTGAGATAATCATGTGGTTTTTGTCTTTGGTTCTGTTTATGTATGGTTTCTTAAACTTTTCTTTTGAGATCTGGCTACTTCCATCATGTCCTGCAGATTCTTACTTCCTGCATTCTCTGTTATCTGTTCCCATTCCCTTTCTGTGGCTTTTCTCTCCTCTTCATTTTCCCAGCCTTCTCCACCATTTGGTCATATAAAACAATTTAACAATTTTGGCTAATTCTTCTCCTTTTCCTACTTACCACCTTTGTGGTTCCCTTTCTTTGTTGCAGCATGGCAAAAGCCCAAATACTCCATCAGTCAGAGAACTCTCCTCAGAACCTAGGGGAAATATGGAGACACTTTTTTTCCATTTTTGCTTTGGCTGATTGTTTTGGGAAGTGAAAGGATAGAAGGCTCTGATTATTCTCATGGAAAAAAATTTCTATTGTTTAATGGTGTTTTTTCTTTTTCTCTGCTGAAATGTAGTTGGAGTTAGAGTGAAGTTAAGAGGCACAATTTTCATCAGGAAAAGGGCACGCATGTTCTTCATTCCTGTTAAGTTAAAGAAATAAAGTACAATACAGTCTACCAGACTTACCAAGGAATCTCAGCCCAGACGGTGGGCAACAGTGACTGTTTTTTGCCTCGGACAGAAAGTGCCTTAGTGTTTTCTCCATTATCTAATCGGCAGTGAGGAAGGAGGTTAGAGTCCTGCAATTTGTAAAAAATCAAAATATAACCCTTCTCTTTACCAAAAAGCAGTCATTAAGTATTTTCTTTTTTATGGTCCTTAAAAACAACAACAAAAAGTACCCTTGTTGAATTAAGAGTTCAAGCTTAAATTCTGAAGGTAGAGAATACTGATGTGTAAGAACTTGTACATGATGTTTAGATAAATTGTTCAGTGAACATTTATTTAGCTACTCTCTTGTGTGCTGTGGCCCCTAAAGGATGAGAGCTTCTTTTTTACCTTTTCCACTTTTCCTTTCTTTGTCTTGTGTCCCTGACAAAGATTTACCACTTTCCATCTCAATTTGGGAAATGTTCAAGTAGGCTTTCCTGATTCTCAACCCCCCCCTAAAATTGAAACCTCCCTCATTTGTGCCAAGTGCTGTATACAGGTCAACTATTGACACCATTGGAGCACATATTATTTTATGGTTTAAATATGTCTTGTTTATTTTTCTATCTCTGGCACCCAGTGCAGTGCCTGACATATAATGAGCCCTTCACAGATGTTTGTTGAATGAATAAAGTGCTCTCTTTCTTTAAGCCCCAGACACCCTTATCTTAAACTATTGAAGTTTTTCAAGTCTTCGTAAGTTAGTGCTACTTGATTGACACAGTTCATTATTCTCTATTCCTTCTGGGTCTTTCCAGTATCTAGGATTAAGGATGTGGTCTAGATAGAGATGGATAGGGATTTTAGATTGAAATTATTAAAAATATTAAGAAATTTGAAAGCCTGGCTTC
This sequence comes from Cebus imitator, assembly GCF_001604975.1. NCBI lineage: Eukaryota > Metazoa > Chordata > Mammalia > Primates > Cebidae > Cebus > Cebus imitator. Next base: position 417,915 of record NW_016107762.1, read on the forward strand.
TAGAATATTTTTATCAAACAGAAAAATCATAACTTTTGGAAGGAAAAAATTCTCTTTTTTCATTTCACATCAAAGAGGGTAATTAATGAAGGAAAGAAAGAGTAATATTTTCTATTTTAAGTATTATACATCTTCCAGACCTAGTGATAGGCATCTTGGTACCAGAAACATTAATTTGCTGTGTATTTTTTGCTTAATTTTTCTTAGAAGGAATTTAATGTCTGAAAGAAGGGAAATCCACAGACTTGGAGATTATAGGGTTTAGCAGAGAATAAAACCTATTTTTATGACAATTAATAAAAGGGTGTTAGGCTACCAAAGAAATTTCCTTATATATATTTACATGAATTCTCCTTAGGATGTTGTGGAAACATTATTCTTTACAAAGTCTACTAAGATAAGATGAAAAACAAATAAGTGTATTTCAATGAGCTGTTCCCAGTGGCTGGAGTAGGTGACCTAAAAGCAATATCAGTTTCTTTCCATAGTCCTCTCCCAGAAAAATAAATCAACTTTGGTCTTGGAAGACAGTCAAGATTGATATTAGTGTCTAAGCTGATTTCTACTTTTCTACCTTATAAATATTTTCAAAAGGATGCAGAGGCAAAGATATGCCTTAGTCAAAGACACCCCAGAAGTGTTTACAGTGACCCAGTGAAGCATATAATACAGACCCTCATTTGCAAGTATAACAGTCATTTCCTTGCTGCTGGTAACAATCTGCATCTCCTGATAAGGCTCCTACACTGAGTAATCTTCCTCATCTATAATTTTTGTGACTCCCAAACATGGACTACTGACATTCTGCCCTTGATCTATTAGGGAAGAACAAATGGATAACATTGCTGGTAGGTTTACATGCTGCATATTTTCTCAGAGCAATCACTCAGTTTATGTAAGATCGCTAAGCCTATCAACAAAAATGGGTCCCATTTCACAGGAGATTTTATAACATAACCTTTTCCTTTTCAGTTCCTAGAAATATAAATGTAGGTATGGAGTGGTGGAAAGATGTGATTGATATGAAGTGAGATTGTGCTTTATCAGAAACAGTAGGTTATTCCAGCATGCAGTATTGTAGGAAAGAACTTGTGAGCAGAGGCTTTCTCATCTGATATCCTAGTTGCAGCCAAAACTGGTTTCTGCAGATGTGGTCAGTTTTAGACAGGATGGACAAGACATTCCATTTGGATAGGGTAGGTAATGAACTCCCTAGGACCTGGATCTTAGGGGGTCATGGAGTGTACAAATATTGCCCAGATACCGGCTAAGGTAATCACCCTGTCCCTTAGTATTCAAGTAAGGGTATTCTGAACTTCCATTCCATAGATCACAGCAATCACATTCCAAAGATTTCTTTGAAGTGTTTTCATTGTCTCCATGTCTGACCTTGTGTGACCACTGAAGTAGCTTAGTTTTAGGGTCCATTTTTCCATACCTCTTCATTTGTCCTTCTATTAAACTGTGTCAATCTTGAAGTAGAATAAAACTTGATTTCTCAGTTTTTTTTTAAAGTACAACTTAACATTTACATGTGTAAAAGACTACCGAAGGTAGACGGAGAACCCTACTGTGAGGAATGTGAACAGAGAATTCAATGCTCGGCATATGTCTTCCTAAAAATGTTTCCACCAGCTCAGAGGGGCAGTGGTGGAATCATGGCTCACTATGGCCTCAATTTCTTGGGCTCAGGTGATTCTCCCACCTCAGCCTCTGGAGTAGCTGAGACTATAGGTGTGTGCCACAAATGCCTGCTTATTTTTTAAAAATTTCATTTATTTTTGAGCTGGAGTGTCACTCTGTCACCCAGGCTGGAGTGCAGTGGCATGATCTTGGCTCACTGCAACCTCCACTTCCCAGGTTCAAGTGATTCTCCTGCCTCAGCCTCCTGAATAGATCGGACTATAGGCATGTGCCACGATGTCTGGCTAATTTTTGTATTTTTAGTCGAGATGAGGTTTTGCCATGTTGGACAGGCTGGTCTTAAACTCCTGGCCTCAAATGATCCATCTGCCTTGGCCTCCCTAACTGCTGGGATTACAAGTGTAAGCCACCACGCACAGCTGCAATTTATTATTTTTCATACTCAAAATTAACTCAGTAACATGGTAAGTGATGCAGTATGTTTATTCATTCAGCAGATCTTACCCTAGTCCTGAGTCAGACAGGTGAGTCATTGACTGCTGTGTGCCTTGTTTTCACAAATGCTTATTTTAATGTCATGTCATCAGCCTACTTCACAGGATCATCGTAAACAAAAATAAGATTACGTCTACTTATGAGTTTCATCTGAGGTCTTAAATATATCTTTTTTTTTGTAGATTTCCCATCTATAAAATGTATACAGACATAATGGAATATTGAAGGCAGTTCTACTTCTTTCTACAAGTCTATGTGGAAAGCTTTTAATTAAAAATAAACATTACATATTTTGTCTAATACTGTAGGATATTATTCTAAATACTTTATATAAATAAACTAGTTTAGTCTTCTCAATCCTTTGAACTAAGTACAGTTATTATCTGCGTTTTAAAATGAGAAAAAAGCACGGAGAGGTTGAGTACATTGTTGATAATCACATATCTAATAAGTGGTATAAAGAACTGAGATTTACATTTAGGCAATCTGATTTCAAAGCTGATTACTGTGCTCCTCTCCTGTTCTGCATCTCTTATCTCACAGATCCTTTACCTCAAAGTTGACATGGATACAGTTCTTAATTCTAATTAAAATATAAACACACGCATATATATATTTATTGGGAGAATAGTTTGTACCTAAAAAAAAATAAACGAGAGAAGAGAGAAGAGAAAAATCAGCAAGATGGCAGTAAAGTAGTTTTCTACCATCATCTCCTCATAGAAAAATCAATTCTGACAACAACCGATGGATGAGAGTACCTTTATGGGAGTCCAGGAGTCTAGCTAAGAAGTTCCAGCACACAGTTATGTTAATAAGGGTAAGAAGAATCATGTCACTTTATCTGCATCACTCCTCTCCCAATGTGGTACAGCTCAGTGCCAAGTGAGACCTTCCCCTCGGGCTGCAATTCCTCTCCTAGGTGAAAATGAGGGAGTAGTGAGTACTTGGCATCCTGAGCCCACTTACTGCTTGCCCCTCCCAGAATACTGAGGTAGTCAGTGTGGCTGAGTGGCTGAGAGGGGCTGGGAACAGGAAAGCAAGGCAGGGACTCATAGCAAGCAGGACTTAGCCCTCAACAAATGGCCATGGATCCTACAAACCACTTCGCAGACTTCATAAGAAGGTCCACCTGTGAGCTGCCTGGGACACTTCACCTGGAGATCCCCATCAACTAGCCCATAGGCACGGCACACTCAATGCTCCATTCAACTCACTCTCTATTTCTATAGCCAGCATCCTATATGCATCCCCATGGATGGCAAGTGTGAGCCTCTTCAGATGGCTCTCAAGCATATGCAGGCAGCTGGCCTGACTGCAGGATTGGGAGAAGGCATACAGAGTGTGCATTTCAGACACTACCAAAGGAAAAATAATTGAGAGGCTCACAGAACGTGGCCTGGTGTACTGAGATCAAAAGAAGGCATACAATATTAAAAATGTTCTCCACACACAAGAGGGAACACGATGTGTGAAGCAGGTGCATGCATGGACTATGTCTGAGAGAGCCTCAGAATCCCCAGCTGGAATGACTAATGAGAATGTTTCTCTCCCAAGCCAGTCAGTAAATGCTGGAGATGACTGCTTAAGTGCAAAGACAGCAATGCAAGAGCTCAAGCACCATAAAAAAAAATAAAGAAATATGACACCACAAAAACCTGACAATTTTTCAGTAATCAACCCCAAATGAATGGAAATCTATAAATTTCCTGAAAAATGTTCAAAATAATTATTTTAAGGAAGTTCAGTGAACTCAAGAGACATAGTTTAAAAAGAAAAACTCAATGAAATAAGAAAAACAGTACATGGACAAAGCAAGTAGTTCAACAAAGAGGAATCACTAAAAAAGGAAAACATAAAGTCTTGAGCTGAGAATAAGTGTAAAATGATGTAGAATCCTTACCTATTAATATTAGTTTAAAGGTAAACAAACTTTATAATCAAAAGACATAAAGTATTTGAATGGATAACACAAGATACAACTATATGCTACATACAAGATATTCACTTTAGTTTTAAGCACATACATAGGCTGAGCATGAAGGGATGAAAAAATATTTCATACAAATGGAAGCCAAGATAAAGTAGGGATAACTTACATTAGGCAAAATAGACTTAAACCCCAAAACTGTAATAAGAGACTAAGACAGTCATTAAATAATGATAAAAAGGTCAGCTCCTCCAGGATATACCAATAACAAATAGATATGTACCCAACATCAAAGAACCTAAATATATGAAACAACTATTAACAAAATGGAAGGAATATATATACAGTATGACAATAACGCTAGGAATTTTAATATCCTACTTTCAACAATGAATAGATCATCCACAAAAAATCAGTATGAAAACACTGGAATTGACCTATACTTTATCCCAAATGTATGTGACATATAGAGTATTCCATCCAACAGTAGCAAAATACACATTCTTCTCCAGCATACATAGATAGGATAGACCATATATTAGGTGACAAAACAAGTCTAAACAAATTTAAAATGATGTAAATTGTATTAAGTATCTTTTCTGACCACAGTGATTTGAAACTAGAAATCAGTAACAAGAGAATACCTGGAAAATTAAAAAATATGTGGAAATTAAAAACAGACTCCATAGCAACCAATGGCTTAAACAAGAAATCAAAATGGAAATCTAAAAATACTTTGAGATAAACAAAACTGGAAACAGAATGTCCTAAAACTTATGGGGTGTGGCAAAAGCTGTTCAATAGGATGTTTACAGCAATAATGCCTACAGAAAAAAGGAGGCTCTCAAACAATCTAACTTTATACCTCAAGCAACTAGACAGAGAAAAACAAACCAAGCCCAAAGTTACCAGAAGGAAGGAAATAACAAAGATCAGAGCAGAAATAAATAGACAATAGAAAACAACAGAAAAAGACAATGAAATTAAGTTTTTTTTAAAGATAAAAAAAATGGACAAACATCTAACTTAAGAAAAAAATAAGATAAAATTCAAGTAAATAAAATCAGAAATGACAGTTCAACTGATAACACAGAAACACAAAAAATTGAGACTACTATGAAAAATTATATGCCAACAAATTGGATAACCTAGAATAAATGAATAAATTCCTAGACACATATAATCTACTAAGACTGAATCATGAAGAAATAAAAAATCTAAACAGACCCATAGGGGGAAGGCAACTGAATCAGTAGTCCAAAACATTTCAATAAAGAGTAGCCCAGGACCAGACTGCTTCACTGCTGCATTCTGCCAAACATTTATAGAAGAATCCATAACCATTTTTCCTGAACTCTTCCAAAAATTTGAAGAGGATAAAACATGTCCAGTCTCATTTTACAAGGCCACCACTATCCTGACACCAAATCTAGATAACGACACTACAAAAAAGAAAATTATAGGCAAATATACCTGATAAACATAGGAGCAAAAATCCTCAACAAAATACCAGCAAACTGAATCCTACATCACATTAATGGATCATATATTTTCATTAAGTGGGATTTAATCTCTAGAATATAAGGATTATTTAACATATGGAAATTTAAAAAATATTATATATCACATTAACAGAATAAAGAATGAAAATCATATAATTATCTCAGTAGATGTAGAAAAGCATTTAACAAAATTAAAGCTCTTTTTATGACAAAAACTCTCAACAATATAGGTATAAGAAATGTACTTCAACGTAATGAAGGCCATATATGACAAACTCATAGCTAACATCATAATAATGAAAGCTAAAAGCTTTTCCTCTAAGATCTGAAAATACAAGTATACCTAGTTTAACAATTTTTATTAAGCATAGTACTGGGAGTCCTAGCCAGAGGAATTAGGTTAAAAAAAAAAAAAGCATCCACATTGGAAAGGAAAAATTAAAATTATCTCTGTTTGCATATAACATGATCTTATGTGTAGAAAACCTCTTAGAATCCACCAACTGTTAGAACAATAAATTAATAAAGCTGCATTAGAAAAATCAGCACATAAAAATCAATTGCTGTATTTGATTTTCTGTTCCTGTGATCATTTGCTAAGGATAATTCTTGGTGTTTACTAAAAATGCTATTGCTACTTGATATTTGTTAATGAAGTAAACTCTTGAAATATTATTCAACACTTTGTCACATAAACTATGATTGGCACCTTGCCACTCACAGGATTATTTGGCAGACGTGCAACTATTTGCTTGAGGTGATGTTATGATACTATATTGACATGGAAGAAGATCAGTTTTTCGCGATAAATATTTCACATAATTTGTGTTTATTATATGCTTCACTAAATCATACTTCTGTGCCTGCTGTACTGTTTAATTCAGAATCAAAAATGTTAAAGATAATGTAATTAAAAATATATTCCAGGAAATTAAAAAAAACTCAATTGCTTTTCTAGACTATAACAATGAACTCTCTGTAAAAGATGTCAGGTATTTTTGTTATGCTACCATCCCACTTACAGTATCATAACAAAAATACACAGAAATAAATGTAACCAGGGAGTAAAAGATATGTACACTGAAAACTATAAACGTTGATGAAAGAAATTGAAGAAGATGCAAATAAATGAAAAAGGCAATCTTTATCAAATGCTATCAAAACATTATGATGCTGGCCTAAAAAGAGACACATAGATGAATGGAACAAAATAGAGAGCCCAAAAGCAACTATGGCAATTATGTTCAAAGAACCAAGGGAAACCATGCTTAAAGAATTAAAGGAAGATATGAGGATGATGTTTCACTAGAAAATATCAGTATAGAGATTAAAAATTATTAAAAAGAATCAAATGGAATTTCTGGAATGAAAAATTACAATAACCACTGTTGAGATCCTCAACAGTATTTTTTTTTAATTTTCTGTAATTATTTTTTAAAATTAATGCATTTATTTATTTTTAAAATAATTTCATCTTTTATTTTAGATTCAGGGTATACATGAACAGATTTTTTACATGGGTATATTGCGTGATGCTAAGGTTTAGGGTACAAATGATCCCATCACCCAAGTAGTAAGCACAGTACCCAATAGTTTTTCAGTTTTTGTCTCCTTCGCTCCTTTCCACCTTCGTATCTATTGTTTCTGTCTTTATGTTCATGATTACTCAATATTTAGCTCCTACTTATAAGTGAGAACATGTGGTATTTGGTTTTCTCTACCTGCATTAATTTCCTTAGGATAATGACCTCCAGCTGCATCCACGTTGCTGCAAAGAATATAATTTTGCACTTTTGTTTGGCTACATAATAATCCATGGTGGATATGTACCACATTTTCTATGTCCAATCCACTGCTAAAGGGCAGCTAGGTTGGTACTATCTCTCTGCTATGGTAAACAGTGCTGCAATGAACATGTGAGTACATGTGTCTTTTTGATAGACTGATTTATTTTCTTTTGGATATGTACCTAGTAATGGGATTGCTGGGTTGAATGGTAGTTCTGTTTTAAGTTCTCTGAGAAATTTCCAAACAATTTCTATAAATGACTGAACTAGTTAATATTCCCACTAACGGTTTATCAACACGTCCTTTTCTCGGCAGCCTTGCCAGCATCCACTATTTTTTACCTTTTAATCATAGCAATTCTGACTGGTGTGAGAGAATATCTTATTATAGTTTTCATTTGTGTCTCTCTGATAATTAGTGATGTTGAACATTTTTTGATATGTTTGTTGGCCACTTGTATGTCTTCTTTTGAAAAATGTCTGTTCATTTCTTTTACCGACTTTTTAAGGGGTTTATTTGTTTTTTGCTTGTTGCATTGTTTAACTTTCTTAAAGATTCTGGATATAAGACATTTGTAGGATGTATGATTTGCAAATATTTTCTCCCATTCTGTATGTTATCTTTTTATTCTATTGATAGTCTCTTTTGCTGTTCAGAAACTCCATAGTTTAATTAGGTCCCACCTGTAAATTTTTGGTTTTGCAGCAATTGCTTTTAAGGAATTATTCATAAATTATTTGCCAAGGCTAATGTCCAGAAAGATCTTTATTAGATTTTCTTTTAGGATGTTTACAGTTTGAAGTCTTACATTTAAATATTTAATCCATCTTGATTGACATTTGTGTATGGCAAAAAGTAGGGGTCCAGTTTCATTCTTCTGCATATGACTAGCCAGCTGTTCCAGCACCATTTATTGAATATAAAGTCCTTTCCTCATTGCTTATTTTTATCAACTCTGGTGAAGATCAGATGGCTATAAACGTGTAGCTTTATTTCTGGATTCTGGATTCTGTTCCACTGATCTATGTGTCTGTTTTTGTACCAGTACCATACTGTTTGGGTTATTGTAGCCTTATAGCACAGATTGAAGTTAGGTAATGTGATACCTCCAGCACTCCGGCCTTTTTCTTTCCGCTTAGGATTCTTTTGACTATTTGGGCATGCACTCTCTCTCTCTCTCTCTCTCTCTCTCTCTCTCTCTCTTTCTCTTTAACTTCCATTTGAATTTTATAGCAGTTTTTTTTTTCTAATTCTGTGAAAAAATGATGTGGGTAGTTTGATACAAATAGCATTAAATTTGTAGATTGCTTTGGGCAGTATAGCCATTTTAACAATATTGATTCTTCCAGTTTATGAGCATGGAATTTTTTTATTTTTTTGTGTCATCTATGATGTCTTTCAGCAGTGTTTTATAGTTCTCCTTATAGAGATCTTTCATCTCCTTGGTTAGATGTATTTCTAGGTACTTTTTCGTGGCTATTTCAACATTATTGGCGTACATAAATGCTATTAACTTTTGTATATTAGTTTTGTATCCTGAAATTTTACTGAAGTCATTTACTAATTCCAGGAGCTTTTAGACAGTCTTTAGGGTTTTCTATCTATAGAATAATATGAAAGAGAAATAGTTTGACTTCTTCTTTTCTTATTTGGATGCCTTTTATTTCTTTCTTTTGTCTGATTGCTCTGGCTAGGACTTCCAGTACTATGTTGAACAGGAGTGGTGAGAATGGGGACTTTTTCAACAGCAAATTTGAATTGGCAGAAGAAAGATTTGGCAATCTTGAAGACATAGTAAAGATTATGCAATCTGAAGAACAGACAGAAAAGAAGAAGAGAAATACAAAGAGATTCCAATAAATATAGAATACTATTAAGTGTACCAACATATACATAATTAGATTATCAGAAGGAGAGGAGAGATGGGGATAGAAAAAAATACTTAAAAAATAATGGAAAAACTCCCTAAACTTGGTGGTGAACATTAAGTCAAGCCGGGTAAACTTAGAGACTGATATATGCTCAGATATATCATTGTAAAAAAACGTTGGAAGCCAAAAATAAACATCTTGAAAAAAGTCAGAGAAAAATGACCCATCACATACGAGGGAATTTCAGTATGGAATTAATCACTGACTTCGCATCAGAGGTAATCATAGGATTATCACTGACTTCGCTTCAGAGATAATCATAGCTAGAAGGCAGTGGAATAACATATTTGAGTACTGAAAGTCAAAACTGTCAATCAATAATCTTTTATTCAGAAAAACACTTTCAAACATGAAGACAAAATAAAGAAATTCCCAGATAAACAAAAGCTGAGAGAATTTGTTGCTAGCAGACCTACCTTAGGAAATATTAAAATAAATTCTTTTAGCAGAAAGCTAGTGACCCCAAACAGTAATTTGAATCACGCAAAAATACAAATAAGACTAGTAAAGGTCATTATACAGGTAAATTAAAAAGACAGTGTAATTGCATATATTTTCTCCTTTATTTCTCTTGTTTGAGAAGAGTGAATTGCTATGAGAATTGTATTCTAGGTGTAAACAACTAGAATAACTGACAAAATTTATAAAACATGTGTTTTCAGACATTGGCTAACAGGCAATTTAAATTGTGATCTGGAAGAGAGGAAATACAATGTAGGTGAGTTCTATTGAAACGATAAATGTTCCCTTGTTCCTCTTGCAGAGCGTGGGATAGGGGTGGCTCACCTCTTCAGTGCTCTGCTGTTCAAACCTCTAGGGGAGCATACAGACAGGCAGATTGTGGGGCTCTGACCCCATGGAAGTGTCTAGGGGTGAAAGTTTACGGCTGAAGCTCCAGTGGGCATATGTTACAGGGTGTTCTTTTAGTTTGCTGTCTATAGGCAGCTTGTGTTAGACACCTCAATTAGACCACCTTCCTTATCACAAGGACTGAGGGATTTCTGTATCCGGGGGTTTCTTGCCTTGGTGTACCGGAAGAATTTAATCACGTGTGGGCTTGGAGAATGAGTGCAAGGTTTTATTGAGTAGAATTAGCTCTCAGCAGGCGGGGGAACCAGAAGGAAAATGTTTTTCCCCTGGAGTCCAGCCTCTCGGAAGCCCTGGCTGTCATTCCACTGCCCCAGCCGAACTCCACCTCATTCTGCCAGTCAATGACTTGCCGGCCTGCCAGTGGACGTGCTCTTCTGCTGGCCTGCTCGTGACAACCAGGCACTTGTGTCTTCTGGTGATGTGTTCTTCATGATGTCCAGTGCTTGTGTCTGCCTGATAAGGTCTTGGGGGTTTCTATAGCCACAGGATGGAGCACCTAGGTCGGTGGGGGTGGAGCCCTAGCCAGGGACCATATCCTCCTCCGCTCAGGACTTCCCTTCCCCACTTCTGTATCATTTAAAGGGACCATGCTCTTCCCTTCCCAGCAGTCCTTTATCACTATAATTGTATAAACTTACTTCCTCCAGGAAGTAAGTGTCCATGTCACAGAACGAAGAGGGATAATTGTAACAGGGCTTAGTTTTCTCACTCTGAATTGAAGAGACAGAGATCAGAGTTTGGGAAACCAAGACAGATACAATTTGTGGGCCAGAGTGCTAAAAAAGAGAAAGCAGCTTTCAAAGGGAGTCCTCAGCATCTGCAGAAGGATACTTTTGACTCATTATATATATCTGTAAGTGGTAGGATGAAACTCTCCAAGACTTGGGTGAGGGAAACATACCAGAGAGCAGTAGGTTACAATTTTCTGAGTTTACACTGGGAATAGTTTGGTTCTCATGAGCAAGAGTAGAGAGACCTCATAATGAACAAGTTATTAGGTACAGTGTTCAAAAGGGCAGTACTTTAGTAATAAGGCTGTATTACTGACAGAAGAAAAAAAAAAAAAAACTGTTCTGGGTTCATTGCAACAAAGCTTAACATAGAAGTCTTGAAATTATCTGATTCTCAGGGAATGTAATTCTTGCCAGAAAAAGTCTAATGCTTAAAAAGGAAAATAGGTCCCTGACAAAATCCAGTGCTCAACAAAGTAAAATTCACAATGTCTGGCACCTATGTAAAAATTACCAGGTGTGTAAAAAAGCAGGAAAATATGACCTATAAGCAGAAGAAAAAGAAGAAAAACAGTCAATAGGCTAGATACAGAAATGACAGAATTGATAGAATTAGCAAAGCTCTTAAAAGAACTGGTGCAAGGCATGTAAATACACTCAAAGATTTCAAGAAAGCTTAAAAATTATAATTATAGAATTACAAGATATTAAAATTAAAAAATAGAAATCTTACAGATTAAAAGAGTAAAAATTATACTAAATAGTATTAAAATAATATTCAAATTTATAGAAAGAAAGATTAGTAAACTTCAAAACATAACAATAGGAATTATCCAAAATGAAGTACAAAGAGAAAAAAGATTGAAAATTACTGAACAGAGTCTCAAAGGCTCATGGTAACTGAAATAAGACAGGCACAAAAGCCAGCATACTATATACATACTAATTTCATTTGTATGAAGTTCTAAACAAAGCAAACCTATAGTTCCAGAAAGCCTGAAGGGATAGAGCGTGACAGTAGAGTTCCGCTAGGGATTGTTTGGGTGATAAAGATGTTCTCCATCTTGATCGTGGTGAGTTTCATCAAACTGTCTACTAAAATGGAAATTTTATTGAATGTAAATTAAGTTTTATAAATAATAGCTAAAAATAGTTTTTAGTATGAATTCATTAATAAATTACTAATTTATTAATAAACCACTTATATATTATTTTAATTGCTATTATTAATTAATTATTAAATTATTAATTTTAAGTGTTTTAACTATTATTTTTAAGCTATTTAAAATTATAGTTAAAAAACTTAAAATTAATAATAATTAAATAATTTAAAAGTATTGGCCAGGTGAGGTGGCTCATGCCTGTAATCCCAGCACTTTGGGAGGCCAAGGCAGGCGGATCACAAGGTCAAGAGATTGAGACCATCCTGGCCAACATGGTGAAACCCTGTCTCTACTAAAAGTACAAAAAAAAAATTAGCTGGGCATGGTAGTGTGTGCCTGTAGTCCCAGCTACTCAGGAGGCTGAGGCAGGAGAATTGCTTCAACCCGGCAGGCAGAGGTTGCAGTGAGCTGAGATCGTGCCACTGAGCTCCAGCCTGGCACCTGGTGACAGAGCAAGACTCTGTCTCAACAAACAAACAAACAAAAATATATATATTTATTAAATTGTATTTAATAAATTGGTTAATATATCAAGCAATTAATTAATTGCTCTTTTATTTTTTAAATAATTTGCTAACTTAAGGAGATCTTACTTTTCATTCTAGAGACATTTAGTCAGCAATTCGTTTGATTTCCTTTAGGAAAAGGCTTCCAAACATGAGTCAGAAACTATATAGATCTATCTTCGATGTGCTTTTAATACCAGTTTTAGCACAAAATTCACAAGGAGTATTAATTTATCCTGATTCCTTCCTGTCTTATATGCCTAAATTGATGTTGGAAAACAAGGGAATAACAGCTGAAGAAACCTGGCCAAACCTTAGCTTTATGCCATTAATAGCTTCTCATTGTTCATAGGGAAAAGCTCAAATTTCCCTAAATGGCCTACGTGGTGTGAATGAACTAACTTCCTGTTGCCTGTCAAGCTGCACTTTCCCCTTTGTTTTCTTCACACTATGCTCAGGTTTAGCCAGGCTGTAGCACCATTGTCTAGACTGTTTCCACAACTTTACTGCCATAAATCCTACTCATGCTTCAGGTATTAGTTTAATGTGATGACATATTAAATTTGATGTGCCTTTTGATGACCTTTCTTGATCTCTTGGTTAAATTATGTTTTCCTGTGTTACTCCCACCATAATACCCAAACATAACAGTTTCTGTGTACTCCCACCATAATATGTCACTTTATTGACATATATAACATTCAGTTCACATTATTCGCCATAGTTAGGCCCCAAACACTGAACTATCAAACAATGAATATTACTCCAAGGGGAAAAGGGCTACCTTACTAATGATGCCAGAGATGAGATTCAAGTCCACTACGACTGGTTCCCAAGCCAGAGCTTCCTGAACTGCCCTACACTGCACTCTTCCCTACTGTCTCCATCCTCTGGTCATCTCTGCTAAACAAGAAAGCACACAAGAAGGCATAGCATCCTCTTGTTCAGCTTCAGCTGGGAGCTTGTGCATTGGATGACTCCCATTTTTGGCAGATTTGGGCCTGACTAGCAGCGACCATGAAAACAGCAGGTATTGATTTGAGAGTTACAAATACATTTAGCAAGCAGGTGAATTCATGAATATAGGACCTGAGTGATGACGATCAACTATACAGTAAACTATTTGTCTGTCTTGCTCATCGGTATTTTCCCTAGGATAGGCACCATGTTTATCTTGTTTACCATCCCTCCATTTTTGTGCTTAACAAATGGTGCTGGCTCACATCAGGTCTTCGGTAGTGACCGATTGAGTTAATTAATTAATAAGATAGAAGTCCTTCTAGCCTAGATCAAGTAGGTTCTGAAAATAGCTTGCCCCTAGTTTTGGTGGCACCTCAGGAATAAATTTAACCTGTCTAGGTATCTATTAATAGTTGAGCTACTATCTAACTTTCTCTCCCTGTAGTGATCCATGTTTACCGACAGGTCCAGGATCTAAGCTAGAGAACTCATCCCTACCAATATTTTCTTCCAAAGTTGAGGATTTTTTCTATTATAATTGATATAGCCCCCATTATTTGTGACCCAGCTTCTAACCATACTAGTAAAAGTTTGCATTCATAAAATCAGAAAGTGACTCAGATTTATATAAACAGAAAAAGAATTTGTTGGAAGGTGTCAGATCACAAAAGTTATGAGAAGGATAAAGAAAGAAGCTTGAATCATAACCCAAGGACTCAAAGCACTGGTGAAATCTGTTTACAGAGACTATCTGCTTAGGACACTGCTGCTAGTAACATCACTCTGTATCACTAACTACTTACCACTCTGAATGCTATTAGAGTCTTCACTCCATCACAACTGCTTGAAAGAGTTTCTCTGACTTAGCACCTTGGTGTCTCCGAGTTGGGATTCATATGCCTAAGCTCTGACTGCCAAAGAGTAGGGAGAGGGAATACTTTCTCAAAGGTGACCCTAACAGAAAGGGAGCAAAAATATGGGAAACAGAAATGACAAATACATAAGCTAACTCTGGAATCTCTCTGCTATGGTGTAAATATTTGGGCCACTCCCCATCTTCACATTCACATAATGAAACCTAATCACCAGTGTGATAGTGCTAAAAAATGAGACTGTCGGGAGGTGATTAGGTCACGAGGTAGAGCCCTTGTGAATGGAATTGGTGCCTTTATAAAAGAGGCTCCAGAAAGCTGCCTTGTCCTTCCTGCCATGTGAAAACACAGCAAGAAGCTGCCATCTGGGAACAAGAAAAAACACTCACCAGACTCCAAATCTGTTGGCGCCTTGGCATCAGACTTCCCAGCCCTCAGAACTGTAAGAAATAAGCTTTTGTTATTTATAAGCTACCTGGCTTATGGCATTTTGTTACAGCAGCTCAATGGATAAGACACCCTCTGCCTAGAAGTCTTGATGGTGAATCTCAAAGGAGATGCATCCTCCAGCTCTAGACTACCATTGAGTTTGTACCAGGCCCCTTACGTAGCTCCCTACTGTAGGTCCTCTTTTCTCCTCTCCCCATCCAAGAATGGGGCAAGCTTGGAATCTTGATTTTGACAAAATTAAATCAGATTTTAGATTCTCTACTTGGACTAGCAAGTACTTTCATCAGGAAACTAATCCTAGTCTAACTAAACATATAAAAGATTGAGTAGTAGTATCCTGGCAAGGTCATTTTTTTTTTTTTTTTTTTTGCCATTTCCTATTCCTCATCCTTTATCCAGGAGAAAAACAGGTGTGGCGTGCAGAGAAACTAAGAGGGAAAAGAGAGATATAGTCTCCTCTGTCCCAAAGTACTTCATACTTTTCCAATATTGTCAAAATAATTTAACCATTCTTTTTTAAATTCTTCTATTGCATGTCTTTGATGGCTCTCAAAACCTTTTACAATCAAGCTGTAAATAAACATGCATAATATAAAGCAATTAACTTTTATTAGAATAATTAAAATCCAAAATAAAAAGTCTTTCAATACCTAAATTTTGCTTAAAGTTTTAAACAACTGGTCTTGATAGCAATTCTATTATGGATACAGAGTAAACAATACGTTTGGTATTGCATGAAATTAGTTGAAAGGAAAGAGGAAGAGAAAATGAGTAAAACTATATATGTAAATAAATTGAGAAGAAACTTGTTATTTAAAGGGATATTTTGGTGTGTCACATTTGATAGGTTTTGAAGGGAAGACAAGGGTTAAAGAAAAAGAGAGAGAGAGAGAGTGGTGGCTCAATGGCAAATGTAGGCATTTATGTCCAGCATAAACCCACAGAGGTAGGGGACCAGCTTAATGCCATAGACCACCACTGCTTACAGGCTGGGGTGTTTATAGTTATGGGTGGGGGGGTCTGGGCAGTATGGCTTGCTGTCTGGCAGGATATTGATAAGATGTTCCGATGATCAGATGGCTTGGCCCTTTTATCAGTGGGATGTGATAGGATGTTCCTTGTACCTTTGCCTAGCAAGATTTGATAGGGATGTTCCTTCAGTTGGGCCTTTTGTGGGTAGGATATGACAAAGATGTTTCTGTGCCTTGTGGTAAGGTGGTTAGGCAGCCTGTTTCTCAGGCCCAAACTCACAGGAGTTTGAGCACTTTCTATAACAGGAAGCAGTAGCTCTCCAGAATGCAAGGGCAGATTGGTTACATGCAGATTCTAGGATCCCCTTCCCTAGGACTCTGAATCATGGGCAGCCTACAAGTCTGCCTGCAGCTGTCTCTCAGATGCCCTATGAGGAACTAGGCAATCGGGAGCAGACCGGCACAGGCTCGGATTCGATTTGCAGCTCCAGCCAGCAGCTACAAAAGGGCAGGGCTTTGTAGCCTTGCTTCTTGAATTTTGTATTTTTAACTTATTTATTTGTTTGTATGTTTACAGGAGAAAATGTTTTAGTTCCTTCTACACCCAAAGTTGAGAGAAGGCTTTAACAAAAGAAGAGCCTGGGTTAGGATGCCCTGAAATCTTTTTTATTTTTATGTTTTTGTGTGGAGGAAAGTCTCCACAGTCATAAGTAATTAACCTAACTGCCATTTTGTAGAGTGTCTTTTTTTCTTTCTCTTTTTTTTTTTTTTTTTTTCCTGTGCATTGTGGACCCTTGGCTACTGGGTACTGCTGGAACTCTAAATTGCTTATGGGGGAGTTGAACAATTCCTACCTTAAACTTATGTTACTGTAGCATTTAGCACAATATGTATATAATTTCTAGTGAAAGCTTTTCATAGAACTGAACACTCTACAGGTATTCCGCCTACGTAGCCGTTTAATTTCATGCCCCTGATGGATTTCCCTATAATGTTGCTAGGAGACGAAGACATTTCCAAACAAAGGAAACAGAATGTATCCTGAATTCATTTGCTGTGGCAAATATGACTTTTTAAAATGTGCTGTTTATGAAAATACAGGTAACAATGGGGAAATTGCCCAGCATGCTGATGTAGGGGTGCAGTTCTCTCTTAAGCAACATTCCCAACTTGCTCTTTTCCCTATTATATGACAATGGAATTAAGCAGGGTATGGGGTTTTTCCATGGGGCAAAGACTTGTGTCCTGCTGTTGTTCTACTACATTTTAGAACTACAGAATATAGAGAAAGAACCAGTGTTAAAGTCAAAAACTGTTGAGAAATCAATTTCCTTCAGCATTTCCTAAAATTCCCACTAATTTTCATCATTTCAGTACCTTTGGAGGTACATTATGTCAGGCATGGTATGCCAAAATTCTCTATTGATGTTATAATTTATATTCTAGTGTGGCAATCTAATTTGCAAAAATCACATTTAGCAATTTTTATATTTTAAAAATTATAGAAGTTTTCAGTCATAGGTCTTTTTTTACTATTAAAGGAAACTCTGGGGAAGGCCAATGAAACACCAGTGCAGCAACCTTCTTATAGTGAGGCACAAATAGAAGCTGCCTCCATGACCCTTGTTATTGACGGAATGTTTGTGACTTCCCCGCTTCCCAATCAAATTCATACGTTGAAGCCCTAACTCTGAATTTGATGGTATTTGGAGATAGGGCCTTTGGGAGGTGATTAGGATTAGATGGGGTCATAAGGATGGAGTCCCTGTGATGGGATTGGTGACATTATAAGAAGAGACTTATGCTTGTGCACTCCGTCTCCATCTCTGTCTGTCTGACCGTCTCTCTCTCTCTTTCCCTTCGGACACAGCAAAAAGACAGCTGTCTGCAAGTCAGAAAGACAGCCATGACCAGAGACCAAATTGAATGGCACCTTGAACTTGTGCTTTCCAGTCTCCAGAGCTGTGAGTAATCAATGCCTGCTGTTAAAGCTACCCAGCCTATGGTATTTTGTTACGGCAGTCTGAGCTGCCTAAGATAACCAAAAACCTAGAAAAAAAACTGAGAGGCTAGGCAGTTCATGCTCCAGAAAAGAAAAGTACTTGATCCAGAAAAAGTGGTAACTACTGGGACCCTAATCTGGCAAAATATTTGCAGAAACTGCCTTTTGTAGTCTAAGCCCCCCATTACCCATTATCCCCAATCTCTGCTCCCTCTTGACGCTCGCCTTTTGAGTGTGTTTGTGTTTTGCTTAAATAGTTCCCTTTGGCCGGAACCCTTTACACTTGTTGAACTTCCAATGGACCTTTCAGATATCAGCTCACTTACTCCTTAGCTGGGGACATACTTGTTAAATAAATGACTTATACACCTTAACACTTTCTTCTCCAACACTTTGTCTCTCTGGTTCTGTCTTATTCTTAACCTGCCCCTTTCTACTTTCTGTCCTTTATTCTAAGATAACTTCCAGGATTTTAGTTGTGTTCCCTTTTTTTCCTTCCATGTTCCTCAACCCTAAAGTGCTGACCTACTTTCAAAGTTCAGTTAATCCTAATGACTTCCAAACCCAAAGATTCAGTCTCTCATTCTAGCTCTAGTCCTCTATTTTATGCTGTCTTTGAGATAGTCACATGAAGGTTCAGCTGTCATTTCAAATTCCACTTGGGTAAAATAGGTAAAACTGCAAAGGCTTTGGGGAGTCATAAATGGTTAGTGCTGGCCGCATGCGGTGGCTCATGCCTGTAATCCCGCACTTTGGGAGGCCAAGGCGGGTGGATCACTAGGTCAGGAGATTGAGACTATCCTGGCCAACATGGTGAAACCCCGTCTACACTAAAAATATTAAAAAAAAATTAGCCAGGTGTGGTGGTGTGTGCCTGTAGTCCCAGTTGCTCAGGAGGCTGAGACGGGAATTGCTTGAACCTGGGTGGCGGAGGATACCATGAGCTGAGATCGTGGCACTGCACTACAGCCTGGGCAACAGAGTAAGACAACGTCTCAAAAAAACAAAATTCAGTACTAAGTGACTTTGGGAAAATTATTTACCTCTCTGGCCTCTATTTTATTACTTATAAAATTTAAATATTAATACCTGATTAATACTTGTCTTTCAATATTGTTTAAGAAATTGTGAAAAAATATATAATGAGTGTATGTGCATTGCTTAGTACTCACTATCTGAGATAGTCAGCAGCAAATAAGCTATTATTACTGTACGTATTTATTAGAATAAATGATCTCCCCAACCTTGTATACTTTTCCATTTTATATTTAAAACAATAAAACCCCCATTTAAAAAATCACTTAGGGTCAATGTTCTAGAGTCATTTTTCTGTTCCACAAATAAGTCAAATCACAAATCAAATCCTGTTACTTCTTCCTTCAAATTGTGTCTCTAGTTCAACATGTCAAATTCAAAATGTTGCTCTCTTTTTGGACCGCCATGATGCAGATCCACACTTTTGGCCCTGGACCATGTAACTAGTCTTTAATCAATTGTTCTGCTCCAAGTCTCTTGCACTGTGCCTGTTGCTCATTCAGTCTTCCCAGAGCGTGTGACCTTACCAGTGCAATCCTCCCGGAAATACCTAGTATGATTTCTGGCAGAATCAAGTCCAGGTGTCTCCTCCCACTTTCAGCTCTTCTCTCTTACCCATCTAACCCGTCCTCCTTGGGGATCACAAGACCCAATGACCCATGTGAAGGGTCCAACCAGTTCTTCTTCTGCCCTCTAATATTTTGTGCTTTATGACAACCCCTGGTTGCTGTTTATCATGCTGTTCCCTTCTGCCTAGAAGAGCTTCATGGCTCTTCTCTGTCAATTCTTTTTCTCAAAGCTCACATCCAAGTGCTTATTCAAATTTCTGTAGATCTCTCCATCTATATCTCCATGATGATCTAACAATGAAATATCTGGCATGTTACTTTAACCCTGGTTGTTTTCAGCATGACTTTATTCTATGTTCTTCGAATATAGGATACATATCTTCTGATTTTTCTTTCCCTTTGCTGAACCCTAAACAATTCTGAGTTTACATATAGAATTTTTAATTTGTATTATTTACTGTTACCAGGGATAGAGAGCCACTAGGTTGAATCATTTGAAATTATCAATATTTGACCTGTTTTGACCTATAACACTAACGATTTTATATGATTCATCCTAATAACTTGATGTCCTGACCTGAAATGACTTGCTAAAATATCAAGTGGACTCTTTCTCTTGTCAGAAAATTAATATTTGCATTTCAGAGACCAAGAATTGTTTACTCCTTTCATATCTCACTTCACATGCTCTAAAAAAGACATTTCCCATTTTTCTTTTAAATGTCAGTTCAAACTTGTTTTCTAAATAAGTTGGCAGAAGAAGTATTGAAGGTGATTAATACACTTTCGATCGATACTTGTTTGTTAAGGAGGGATTTCTATGATATACAATGGAGTTATTAACATGTACAATAGAATCAGACAAACCAGGCCCCAGCTCTGCCACTACCTTGGGTAACCTTGAGCAGCTTACGTAAACTTCCTATGTGTTTGGTTCTTCATCTGTAAAAAGAGATTGTACTTTTGTTAAAAATATCTGCTTCTCAGAGTCAAGGTGAGGATTAATCTAAACAAAGCCCTTGGAACAGACATGGCACATAATAAGCAATCTGTGAATGTCAGTTGCTTTTATTATTTTTACTAATACTTTTAATAAAAGAGTCCTTGATCTCTTACAGATGTAACCTGATACAACTAAACAATATCTTTCTGTTTATGTTATGGAGTAACAAGTCATCTTTTCATGAAAATATATATTTTTTGGTGAGATTTGAGGCTTCTCAAAGCCAGGAGAAAAAATTAAATAAATGACCTTATCCTATAGAGTAAATCATTATAATTTTATATTGTGTCTCTCACTTCTTCTGTATAGATATGAGTTCAACGAAGCAAAGTTGAGAGCTCTGCCACTCACTTGTTTTTGGAAACATCCTGAGCTTTTTGCAATAGATCATTTCTCCTTCCCATCACTCCTATCTCCCACAAAAACAAGACTCGAAGGCCGGGCGCGGTGGCTCAAGCCTGTAATCCCAGCACTTTGGGAGGCTGAGGCGGGTGGATCACGAGGTCAAGAGATCGAGACCATCCTGGTCAACATGGTGAAACCCCGTCTCTACTAAAAATACAAAACATTAGCTGGGCATGGTGGCGCGTGCCTGTAATCCCAGCTACTCAGGAGGCTGAGGCAGGAGAATTGCCTGAACCCGGGAGGCGGAGGTTGCGGTGAGCCGAGATCGGCATTGCACTCCAGCCTGGGTAACAAGAGCGAAACTCCGTCTCAAAAAAAAAAAAAAAAAAAAAAAAAAAAAAAAAAAAAACAAGACTCAGAAAACAAATTATCCAAGCAAAATTCAATTCTTAGGCTATAAAATAATAGTAAATTGAAACCATAATACTGAGCATCCATGTTTATGATGTGAGAATTTGTCAGTTTGAAAAAATTTAACCAAGTTGAAAATACCGTTAAAATGCCCAACATTTTTATAACAACTCTGTATTTATATAGAGTTTATTTATATATGGCCCAATGTATTTATGGATTTAACAAGTTACTATGCCTAAGCCATTTGTTAGATACCCAGTTAGGCTGACATAACCTCTGCTGATAAATCTATTTATTCATTCAACAAATATTTATGAAAGGATTATTATAGGCTAAGCACATGGTAATCTGTAGCTTATCCAAATTAGGGCTGCCTGCCATCTCTGGGTAGGACTACTTTTATTCTTTTTTGTTTCAATGCATCAAAAAAAAAAAAAAATCACAAAAAATTTAAGGGTAGACATTGGACCAAAGGTTTTTTTTTAAATGATCATTTCTTATATAAAATTGTTCCAGTGTACCTATTATTTGTGTGTTTCTCCTTTTGAAAGGTGATGTGCTGTAATTATAGGACCAACAGGGTCCCCAGAGCTGGGTGCCCTACCTTGGCTATGGGATGGGAGACAATGGGATTGCCCTTTAGATTGTCAAACCTTTGTCAGCTCAACTAGGCAATTGTTCCTAGGGAGTGTTCTGACCCCTTTTATTATATCTTCTTGGCAGATATTAATGTTTCTTAGTAATCTTCAGTCACAACATTCTTATTTCATCTGGTTTGGATTTTTCTCTACCAAAGAATCAAAATTTCTCAACACAGAGACATAAATATAATAAAATATGGCGTAGTCTCTTCCTTTATTAGAGCTTTTCATCCCATATTTTGGAAGGGGCTTAGAAATCCAGAAATCTTGCTCGAGAACAAGAGTTAGTAATCCTTTAATTCCATCTCTTCCTGAGACAAGGAAGAATTGTTACCTGGAAATGCCAGGGCTTTTAGGGCCCATAAGTGGCACTTTCCAAAGGGTCTTTCATAGTGCATAGTTCCCTATGTTGGTTGAAAAAATAAAAATCGGAGTCAGCGGTTCTGGTAAATGCAGCAGGTAAGACAAACATATGATCTCTGCCTTTAAGGAGTTTAGAGTCTGAGAAAAATAGGCTCGAACAAGTGCACAGAAAGAAGAGAAACACATTTCTGGCAGAGGGGGCAGTGTTCAATAGAACCTGAGGCCCAAAAGAGAGTGGTGGTTAAGGAATTAAAGTAGAGTCCCTATGGTGAAAATGTGAAGTGACAAAGGAAAGAGGCCCTGATCCTGCAGGCTTGTGAGCTTTTTATTGGACTTTACCCTAAAGGCTAATGCAGTCCGGGAAGGTTTCAAACAGAATAGTGAGATGTCAGATTTGTGTTTTTCGAGATCAGCCTGGCTGCAATGTAGAAAGATGGGGGACAGCAAAATGCATGTGAGGGAGTCCGTTTATACATTTACTGAAATGGTCTTTTGTTTGGTTGATATTTTGTCTGAGATTTTTGTTTGATTGATTTTTAAAAAATCAATTCTCAAGACTTTCTCTTTAATTTCTCATCTCTATTCCTCTAATACCCCTTTCTGAAAGAGTGTCTATTCTGTTCTCCAATCCTACTTCTAAGTACCTTGTGGAAGAGCCCTTCTATGAAAACCTTTCTTGATCTTACCATTCATTTACAATCTTGTGCTGTTTGCTATCTTTGTATTATTGTAGCACTTTATTGGTGTAGCATTTAAGGCATTTCTTGTAGATTATAGTATAAAATGATGTTGTGAAGAGGTCATTGAAGCCATACAGAATTAGATTCTACTTTCTAACTATATGATTTAGGGCATGCCACTTACACGGAACGTTAGCTTATTTATACATGTAATAGAAGAAGAAATACCTCTTTCTCATGATTGCAATGATTACATGAGAAAATGTATGTAAAGAACCTAGCTTTTGAAACATATGTGTGTGCACATTGTATATACCGCTATATTTCTAAAACTATATATACACAGTTTGAAATATATTTATATGTACATACATAGTTTTTGAAATATAGTCATTTCTTTACAAGGTGTTTTATTCTTCCTTGCTTTTTTAAATTAATTGAGGAAGGAGATATCTTTTTCAGTTGTGCATCAATTTCAGTAGCCTTGCCTACAGTAACAAATAAATAATTGATGAACTAAGTAGACATTATGTCATATAAACTCTTAATAAGGTAAGTTGTTTCATCCAGTAGAATGGTGACATAACTTCGAATTAGTAAAAGTCTCTATCCCATCATATCAGATATGGCTTTGCCCACATGAATTACTCTTAAAATTTATATTTAGTGAATCTGGAAAAGCACTAAAAATTATGACCTTGAAATGTTGTTACTGCCCTGATTTTGTATTCTTCAGTGATTCATTGTTCTAGAGGCTGGTCAATTTTTTTGTTTTGTTTTTTTTCTTATATTGACTCTTTATAGATTTCAAGCATTAATTTACATTTTGCAGGTTCCTCTTCGTTTTTAAGAGGTCTCAGGTACACTGTCAAGGTAAGCTTCAAAGTACAAGTCTTTGTGCCACCCCAGCCATGCTTACTATTTTCTCTTTTTGAGCCCTTGTGTAATGAATATAACTGAATTATAATGCAAGATAAAAAATCCTGTGATAAAAAATTACATGTAACTTTTTATCTTTCCTGTGTGAAAATGGATTTAGGCAGCTTTCAAATGTGAACTGAGTGAAAGATTACATGTAACACTACAATAACTAAATTGTTATTTGAATTAAAACATTTAAATAATATCTATACCACAGATTGAAGAGCATAATTTTTTTTCTTGTAATAAATAGCAATAAGAATACATATGGCAATCTTTAATAATGAGGATAAATAAAATCTCTGATTTGTGAACTGACTTCAAGTACTGATATTTAAACAATGATAAAATATTAGTTTTACAAAGCTTAAAACTGACACAACTTCCTTCAGTGACAAAGACTGGTTTGGCAACTTTTATAGCATCCAGAAAAAACATTAAGACTTCTGAGAAAACTTGCTATCATTTAATTGTGTATGTAAATGAATAGAATAAAGAATAAACATTTCAAAACAAAGTTTTAGTCCTGTGAAAGATCTTTAACATTTCAGTTACAGAAATATATCTAACAATATTAATATTAACATTGATTTCTGGTAGTGTATACTAATTAATATTAGTATACATTTATTGGTTTAAACCAATAAATGGCTAAAGTATAAACCAATAAATAGTTTATACTTTATTGGTTTAAACCAACTGTTAAACTCACTTGATTTATCACTAAGTAGAGAATTTATTTCAAATTCTGGTAGGAGACATTACTTCTTCTGAGCTAATAATTTATGTAAGAAAATAGAAACTTGAAAATTGGTGAATTTGTTAATGTTCATGCAAACTATCATCCTTGATGGAAATCATCAAAGCATCTATGAGTTTCAAGTTACATCTAAGGTTAATGTTGCTTAGATAAGGCCCTCAATCTACAAAGATAACCAGGAGCATTCCTGATAATAATGAGATAACTCCTCAATTTTTCATCCTTAGAAAAAAATATGAAACTGAAGATATACTACCAATACATTGTTTTTTTCCATATATATACCAAATGGAAGACAAAAGAGCTTAAAAATAAATTTCTTCTAAGGTTTGAGAATACCATGAATTCATAAATAATTCCTTAATTATTATGCCCAGAGACTATTTCACATTATATAACACAAGTCAAATTGCAATGGCTCGGTATTAGCCACATGTCTAAATTCTTTCTGGATTGTCAACATTATGTATTTTGGCCAATGATATTGAGAGAATGTGTTCCCTTTCCAGGTCCACAAGGGGGCGTAGTTTTAAGGGCTAGAACTTCCCAGTGCCATGCCCCTGCCATCACTCTCCATCTGGAAGATTTGTTTATGTTTAAATTTCGTGGGCATGGGAAGAACCAAAAGTCAATTATTCCAGAGGAAGTTCCAAGGAACTCCTTTCATTGGCCAGAGGTCTTGGAGAAGTTGGGGGTTCCTCCTAGGTTAAACGTCCCCTTCTTCCACACCCCTTCAGACTCCATGTTTGGGTCCCCTTCCATGAACACTTCCTTCATGGAAGCCGTCTTTCTCTCTCCTGTATTTCCCCTCTGGAGTCCCCTTCCACACTCTCTCATGGAAACGTGTCTTCCCCTCCTAAACTCTCTCTCTTTCAATTTCCTTCCATTCAGTGTGGAAGCTGCTTTCCTCTCCTGGATTCCATCTTTCTGGATTCTCTCACTCCGTGTGAGAGGAGCTTTCCTTCTCTGGTTTTCCCCCTTCTGGGAACCCTTCTCACTCAGTGTGAGAGCGGCTTTTTCTCTCACTCGGTGTGAGAGATTGCTGTTTCTTTCTCTCTACCTAAATAAATCACTTTCTACAAACACTTTTGAGTCCGGCATTTACTGCACACTGTGCCGTGGTCTCCTCTTCGATCTTTGGGGAGTGATAGACCTAGAACCTGGAGAAACGTCCTGTCAGGAGAACTGAGGGCTCCCCCGGAGTTCCTGAACCCCAACATTACAATATGAGAACAATAATTTAAAAAAATTGGCAAGCTTATCTCATGGAAGACAGAATGAGAATTTGAAAAACAGAATCCATAGAGAAATATTGCTAAATTGAACAACACAAAAATTAAGAACTTCTTAATTAATCAACAGACACCAATAAGAAAATGAAAAGGAAAGCCACAGGGTGGGATAAATACAGAGGACCATAGAACAGTGAGCAAATATTTGAATAGGATGCTCACCAAAAAGAACATCCCAATGGCTAGTAAACAAATAAGGAGGTGATTAAACTGACTATTCATCAGGGAAATGCAAATGAAGACCACAGTTTGATACCACAACACCTTGAACAGAATGGCTAAAATGAAGTAGACTGAGCATACCCAGTGTTGGCAAGGGTGAAGGGCAAATACATAATGCTAGTAAGAAAGGAATATTGGTACAACTTCTTTGGGAAATGCTTTGACATTTACTAAAGCTAAATTCATATACAGCTATGACCCATAAATTTTACTTCCTTGAATGTACCCAACAGGGTACATCCATATGTTCATCAAAAGACAACTATATGAATGTTCTATTGTTAATATCCCTTATAGAAACAAACCAAATATCCATTAAGAATAGAATGGATAAATGACAGTATATTCATATCACAGAATATTATACAACAGTGAGAATGAACTAAAACAGTGTACTGTTCAATGCATAGATCTCACAAACAAAATTTTGAGTGAAAAAGTTCAGACACAAGAGAACACTTTTTTCAATTTCATTTACGAAGGGACAAAGCTAAACTTTTGTGTTAATAGTCAAAATAGTAGTGATGTATGAGGAACTGGTGTCTGGGAGTGGGAAAGAGGGGGGTTTTGAAGTGTTGATAATGCTTGTTTCTTAATCTTAGTGGCGGTAGCTTAGTGTGTTCAATTTTTGTAAAGTTTTTACATTGTACATTTATGATGTGTGCACATTTTTGTTTGCATGTTGTAGTTGAATAAAAATTATACATAAAATAAAATTGCTGACAAGGCTTAACAAGCCAGTGTAGGAGGCTTACCTTCCAGCACTAGTGTAGCAATTTATCTCCAGAACTTAGTTGACGTAACCTATGGTACTAATATGTGAACAAAGAAAGGAACAAAACAGAGTTAGATAAGGGTCCACTGTCTTTAAGCAGATTTTAAAAATGTGTGAATAAAACCAATGAAAATGTTTTCATGCTAATTCTATGCATATTTTATTCTATACTAACAAGCAATAACAGTTTAAAAAATATTTGAGTGGGAAAAAAATTATGTTATCCTGTTTAGAGTTCTAAGATCAATCAAAACAATTTGGAGTTTGGAAATTTTGAAAATTATTTATAGCAAAGACTTAGAGGTGAAAATAACCTAAAAGTATTTTGGCAAACTAAAAAAAAAAAAAAAAAAAGTTGTAGTTGATTTATTCAATAAAAGGTAAAATAAATAGTAATGGATTTTTTAATGTAAAAATTTATATTTCCTTTACATTGGAAAAAATATGCCATTTCTAAAGTCTGTGATACTTTCAAAATAATGTCCCTCTTACTTTCATATAATTATCTTATATTTTATTATCATTTCTGCCCATCATATGATTTCTATCCCATCCAAATTAATACAAACTTCTAAAATTTCCCCATTCGATATTATACTTTTCATAAGTACTGCTGTCTTAAAATCAATGTGTTCCACTAAAACAGAATAATTTTAAGTGGTGGTTCTTAGTTAGTTGATTGAGATTTCCTTTAAATGAATCTTTTCAAGATTTAAAAGTCCATCTTTTCTCTGGATCTAGAGACTTAAACAGTAAGTCAGAATATCCTTAGTGTTTTTGCTTGCCGTTGTAGCCTTAGAAGAGAACCTCGGAACATGATGAAGTCCTTGAATAAACAATTGTTGAATGAGATATTACTAACAGCCTGATCTGACTTCTGTCTCTTCTCTTCCATATATGCTATTTTACTGCACTCTTGGTTGATTTCAGTGACCTCTTCCCATCTACTCCCTGTGGTCTTTTGCCTCCTTCTCACTATTCTGAAATCTGCAGATTTATCATTCATATTTCCTTTCTCCCACCGTATACATATCTGAAAGCTTCAATAAATAGATTTGGAATCACTACAAAATAATGGGGAGCCACTGTCTAGAACTGATTTGAGAATGTGCCTCTTAAACACAGTGCTCAGAACTGGATATAATACTAATACTTAGGATGTCATGTGAGTGGCTCTAGTCTAGAATTAATCCTCCATCTCTTTTACATGAGACAAGCTGCTATTTTAAAATAGAAATTATGAATTTAGATCTTCATCGTCTAATTCAGTTTCCATCCACCAGTGTCTACCTGGATATATTCAGCAGCAAGGAATATCTGCTTCAAGAGATGGTTCCTTCTATTGTGGGTAAGCACTAGTTGCCTACTCCCTTCAGCCTTCTGGGGTAATGTAAACAGTATTTTTACATGAGAATCCTTCAAATATCTTAAGGGACCTATATTCTCTTTTGAAAGTTTGTCTTTAGTTTTTTTAACCATTCAGTCTATGACATGATTCCAAACAATTTCCTGTTTTGCATCTTCTCTTCTAGACCAAATCTAGGTCAGTGTTTGTCTTAAAATATCATGCGCAAAATTAAATATAATACCCATATGTGGTCTATGCTATACAGAAGACAGTGGCTGATTCTTTTCTGTGACCTGGATTCTAAACTTTTTTTTTTAATTGCAGCTCAAATTGTCATTAGCTCAGCACTGTGCTTTGCTGCTAGAGCTGACTTTAGTGACTGACCGTGGCAGTGTTTTTTTCTCATCTATTTCACCTTTAAACCACTCCTTCTGTATCTTCTTCACTGGGAAAATCTTTCGTTTTATGGAATTGCTTAAAAGTGCTCTTCTTTCCCCACTGTTGCCTCTTTTATCTTTGAGAACTTTATGAAGTAATTAACTTTACTTCTGGGATTTTCCTATCCTGCTTTTCTCTCACTCTGTCTGTAGTGTGGTTCTGTATGTTAAAGAATTAGCAACAATTCAAAAGAACAAACTAAAGCATCTATTATTTTAGCCTAAAGCCATCTTCTTGGCATCAGCATCACAGTCAGTACCTACTCCTTGTTGCTGTAAATATATAGAATGGAAGGCTTTCAAGCCATTTCCCAATTATCATATTGGCAGTTTGGCGTTTTCTCCCACTCTTCTATGCTGTGTTTGAACTAGAACCTAAACTTCTACTTGGACAAATCAAGCAGAATTAATCAGTTGCTTTGTGAAGAACACTGGTGCCAAAACTGAAAAAAATAATTAAGTTATAGAATCATGAATATTAGGAGGAAATATTGTCAGTATAACATTTTAATCAGAGTAGAAGTTCCTCTTAACACATCCCTGCTCTACAGGTTTCTACCTGCTGCTTAAAGAAGAGTAATGTCAGGGAACTGACTGCTTCTTAGGGTAGCTTATTTAATTTTCAAGCGTTTCATGCTGTGAGAATCTTCTTCAATGTAAGATAAATCGACTGCCTCTGGTCCAAAAATGAATAAATCTCTTTCATAAGAACATCCCTAAAAATACTTTAAAATTATTTATTACTTTACCATGAGTTTCTTTTTGGAGAAGCCAGTTGGTAATATAATAGAAAAATAATAATATTAACTAATATTAAATACCTTCCTAATTTTGTTATGCACAATTTCTTTAACTATCACAGAACACTTATGAATATTTATGAAGAGCATCACTTTACAGAGGAGCACCCAAGTAATGGCCACAAGAATTAAAGTGCTTGCAAGGGTCAAGTGCTAGTCAGTGATGGAACTTGCTTTTAAACTCCCTTATTTCTTGCAGCAGAGTCTACATCCTCAAATGCTTCACCATGTCATCTACAGCCTGATTTGCTTTCGAGATTTCTCACCATTCCATTTGATCTCCTTTAAATGACTTTGATTTGAGAGTGTATGTCTTTAAATATAGTGCTCAGAACTGGATGTAATGCTCACAATATTATGTGACCAGCACTAGGTAGATAAAAGTTTATTTCTTTGAACTTGTCTTGGAGTTTGACAAGGATATTGTGGATACTAAAGATGTTTATTTCACAAGCTTTATTGAATCAATGTTTACTAGGCCTGCATTATCTATTTAATTTATCAGTTCCCAAATTATATTAATTTGGACGAAGGAAAATGATAATATGAACTATTTAATTTAGAAAGTAAATTGTGGAAAAGATTTTGAATAAATTCATTTCCTATTATTTTCTAGTCCACCTATTGCTAACAACTGCTGCAGATTAAAAGTCCTTTTAGACTTCTTCTAATAAATATATTGAAATAATATATGAAACATGTAAATTAATTATATTTCGTTTTATAATTTGTTAAAAGTAACTTTGCAATCTTATTTGCATTATTAATTTGCTTTCAAATTCTATCTTTATATATGGTATATAGTAAAATGAAAACTATTGATCAAAGTTTGCAAAATTTCATAAGTTGAGGATTGATGAAGCTGGTTAGGGTGGAAGTACACAGAACTAAAGGAAGTCACTAGAGAAGTATTCATAATGTCTGTCTTGCTATTTAATTTATTCTTCCTAGGGAAAATTCTTGTTTTGTGTGCTCTTTGTATGTATATATGCACACACAACTGTATACATAAACATTCATATATGCATTGCTGATTTATGACCTGCCTATGTGAGTAATTTCATGGTAGTAGAGCTTTGTGGTAGCATATTGTAGTCATCTATCAAAATATAGTCCCAGGAGAATTTGAATTCACTTAAATCTGAGTAATGCACTGATGATTCTGAGGAGGACATGACCTCTAGGTTAGACAATCAAAGCTTCGTTATTTTTATCAGATCTGCCAAGAAAATCAATTACTTCCTTCAAAACAAATTAAACAACAAACTTTTCCCAAGGATGTTACACACAGTTGTTTATGGAAGTTTTGAGGTCAATTTCATGTTCCAAAGTGCTCACTTTCTTAAGAATGCGTCATAAGAAATGAGTCCAAAAAATAAGATGTAATTTTATTAGACTAGTAGAAATTTAATATATAGCCAATAATTGATTAGGCATTTGTAATTAAGAGTAAGCATTCCAGAAGGATCATGTTTAATATGCTCCTTAATGTATTATTTTAAACCAGAAAATGTTGCATCATTTGTACTGTGAGCATTCATTCTATTAAAGAATTTTAGAGATCTACAGTCAAAAAGTATTTTTCCCAACAGCAATTATTCTTTCCTTTGAATCCATAGCTTTATTGATGTAATTTTATATGTATCTACTTACGCACTCTAAAATAATGCAATATCATTATTCATAGCTCATCTGTAAGTTTATTTCATGTCATTGGCCAAAACTCCACACATGAAAGGAACTGACCCATGATTATGAATTTTATTTATGGTGAAACCCCATCTCTGCTAAAAATACAAAAAAGATTAGCCAGATGTGGTGGTGCATACTTGTAGTTCCCAGCTGCTAGGGAGGCTGAGGCAGAAGAACCACCTGAGCCAAGATGTGGTGGTGCATACTTGTAGTTCCCAGCTGCTAGGGAGGCTGAGGCAGAAGAATCACCTGAGCACTCCAGCCTGGGCAACATAGTGAGACTCCATCCTCTCCCAGAGAAAACAAAAAACAAAAAATAATTTTATTTAATAAAAAAGAAAAGAAAAACAACACAAATAATTATATTATCATAATTATATTCTTGATATGTGCATACAGATATGATAATTATAATATTGATAAACCATCTCATGTTATTAATGGAAATTATATCTACATAAAATATGCTTTAAAGTGGGATGTCTTAACTTCAAGCTGAGAGTCTGGAAACTGCAGTTATATGTTATGTATGGGAGAATGAAAA
>NW_016107762.1:449580-483644 GCF_001604975.1 Cebus imitator
AAAAAAAAAACACCAGTTGCTTGATTTTGCCTAAAGAGATTCTTCATATCATTCTAGAAATTCCATGCTATGTTTGGATGCTTTTTGTGGTAACATAACAAGCAAAATAACCTTGCCACAAAACCTAAACCATTTTCTTTACATATCTATAAGTACCAAACAGAAAAATTTGTAATTCTACTACTGTTAGAGAATAGAGCAACATGTACGTTTTGGTTGTGATATATTAAGGGACACAGAGAATTTGCAGCAAAACTATTTAAATGGAACAATAGAAAAGTGTGTATAAATCCATCTATGCACACAGACACACATGTTTAACTATATTTATGTGATTATATAAGTTCATTGTGTTCTGGTTAAGAGCACACACTTTAGCACCAGAATGACCTGGGTAGAAATCTCTGCTTAGGTTACTTCACTTCAGATCCTTTGTTTCTTATTTATAAAACTGGAGAAAGGCTTCTTTATTCTTGTACAACACTTAAAAAATGTTTGCACATAGTAAAAGTGTATAATGTTAGCTATATTATTAGAAACTCTGATGGTAAATGGGTTAATGCATCTGACATGATTAGCACAATGTTTGACCCACAGTTGATGTTTTTATTATCTTTACATCACTTGTACCCGACATTGTCAGTGTGGACTGGTGGCTTCATTTTGCACTAGCTTCAACATTCTGTGACAATGGACATTGCTTGAAAATGAAGATTATCTTGCTTATGACGTGATCATGAGTGTAACACTGATCATGATGATAAATATCTGTGTTTTGCTATCTCAGAATATTCTAAAGTATCACTGTCATATTTGACTTTAAAATATCCTCTGAGACACCAGAGAAATTGTGTAAAATATGTATTAGACTAATGCATGTTTGTGGAATACCTGTTGAGTAAAAGCATCCCAAGATACAATACTTCCCCTGAAGGGATTTAAAATCAGGATGGAGATGCAAGGTATGAATACATAAACATTATGAAGTATTACTGAAATCTCGGACTTGACATGGTACATTAATGAAGAAAGCAATTATATCACTGAGGGCACATAAAGACATTCCTTGGTGTTAAGTCCTAACTTCTGCTAGCAAGCAAAGTTAATTTCTGTAGAAGTACTTGAATGGAAAGTTCTGTGGTTCTGATTTCTGGTCAACTGTAAATCTTGTATTTATTTATCATTGCTATTTAATTTCTACTTCTTCTTTTGAATAGTGAGTTGGTTGGGAGGAGGGGCCTGCATTAGCTTCACGCTGAGTATAAATTCAATACTTACACTGGATTTCCAGAGCTCAGCATTGCTCTGGCTTGTCCTATGTCTTAAAGCTTATCAAGAAAGTCTTTGTTAACTGCCAGATGGTATGTTGACCTAAGGAAATGAGCCTTTAGCTACTGGAAATCCATTGTGCCAAGTACAACATTCCTAAATGAATATGGAAGCAGAGATGATTGTTTTTGGTCACCTACTCACCCAGAAGAGTTACTGAATCCTGGCATTCCAGTAGGGCTAAAGAAGGCGAAGTGAGAAGAGACTCAGGAGACCACTTGAAAGTATTTTCCCCTACTTAATTAAGCAATAAAGATTTTCCAGGAAACTCTACTTCCTTAGAGTGGGAAGTTTCTATGATATTGCTGACTAAGATACTGAGAAAGAATGTACCTGGGGCTTTATTTTCAAAACATACCCAAACCATATTACCACCCCACCACTTCATTCCTCACCCCAGCCATCTTGTTCTCTCCTCTGCCACTTGAAATATTCTACTACCCGCTCTCTGTGTAGTCATTTCTACACACACAAGTCAGATAATTGTTTTAAAACACAAGTCAGGTTGTGACACTCTTCCGCTGAAAACCTAGTGGCTCTCCATCTCACTCTAAATAAAAGTCAGAATCCCTACAATGTCCCAGAAGTACTAACTAGCATTATTTCTCTATCTTATCAGCACCTTGCCTTCCGTTGCCCTGCTCCCACATCCTGCTGTCTTATGGTGTTTTGAATGTAGAACTTGCTTCCACGCGGGGCCTTCAGACATCCTGTGGATTGCTGCGAGTATATTGTGGAAATGCTTTTATGGCATCCAGCAGATATCCAGGCAGCTCTGCTCTGCTCTTCCCCTCCTCTGGGCATTCACTAAAATGGTACTTTCTCAGCGAGGCTTTCTTTGAACAGTCTATCTGAAATTAGAACACTCTCCAACTCTAACAGCCCATGAGCTCCCCTGAAATTTATTTTCTCTCTTCTTATCAACAGATATTATCATACAGCGTACTTATTCATGTATTATCTGCCTCCTGTTATTGGAATATGAGGCCTAAGCATATAGGCATTTATTTTTCTGTTATGCTCATTGCTAACTCACACCTAGAAGAATGTCTGGTCCAGAGAAGAAACTCAATAAATATTTATTGAGTTTAATCTGTCTTCAGATTAAGCATAAATATTTCTATTTATCGAGTTTAATCAATGGAATGATTAAACTTAGTTAATTCTTAGTAGAATGATTAAACTCAATAAATATTCCTATTTATAAATAGAAATATTTATTCCTATTATAAGAAATATTCCTATTCCAATTCTTTCTATTTATTAAACTCTATAAATATTTCTATTATATTTATCGAGTTTAATAAATAGAATGAATTGGACTAGGAATATTTATAATCGGAATATTTATTATAATAGGAATATATATTCTATTTTTAAATATATATTTAATTAATATATATTCTATTTATAAATATATTAATATATTTAATATAATATTCTATTTATTAAGCTCGATAAATAATAGAAATATTTATCGAGTTTAATAAATAGAATGAATTGTGCTGCAGACTGATGTTTTTCTAAACTCTGGCATCAAGGTGTTACCAGTGTCCTTAACCTTGAAGTCTTATAGAAATGTCTGACCAAACTCCTTTCTTCCAGCCAGCGAGATCCAAATAGACCACAGCCTAGAGGCCCAACTTGGCATGGCATTTTAGTTCTAATTCTGTGCTCCCTGGCAATTACATTTTTTCTAATATTAAGCTCGGCTACCTTAGGCTGGCTTTAAAAAGCATTCTCATGCGTGTTTTCAGAAGGCAGATTAGAATAAATTTCATTTCACTCTAAGCATTTGGTAGATCGTTTAAGTATACCAAATTTATAAGGATAATGTATTGATTTGTCTTTTATATACATACATAACAGTCAAATTGATTTACCATAAAAACTCAAGAGAAAAGGAAATAAAGGAATGTAATTCTTATTTGAGGTATATGTAACTGGTCTGATTAAAAAAAGGTTGCAAACTCTCTGTCAAAGTTAAAGTTTCATATAAATGAAGACTAAAATCCTTATGTGTTTTCATGTCTTATGAAATACTGTCATGTTTGTAGTTGGTCTGAAAAGAAAAAAATTATTTCCCTCAAGTAAGAAATAACAAATGAGAAATAAAATGCATATACATGTATATTTTTATTTCAAAAGCAGAAAAATCAGTGACAGAAAGTAACCGGATATATTTTACATTCCAGTTAGTACAGAATATTATTAAATTAGGAAAAAGTTCCTATTTTCATTATGAATGACAGTCACTTATCATCAAAATTTCATCACAATTTTTGAATTTCTAGTCTGCTTGTTTTTATTTCTCACATTCAATTCCTGACTAATCTCTTTCTAGTATGACTTTGGATAACACTGATATTGTCTTCTTTAAAACAAAATTAAGACAGTAAAATGTATTAGTGACCACTCAGTGGTTCTCTATCAAGTGACAGAGAGGATGCTAGGTACTTTACATATTGGATCACTGAAAATTCTATAAGGTAGATATTTCTATTCTCATTTCATAAATGCAAAGATTGAGATTTGGAGATTACAAATCTACAAAAGAGGTAGTAAACCTGCATCTTAAATCCATCTTTGGTTCTAAAGCCTACAGTAGCTTCCTCAAACATATTTTTTAAATGAAAATTATATCACACATACACGAGAGAAAATAGTAGATGAAAATAATATGTATTAAATGTTTACTATGTGCAAGCTTGTATTCAGTGCTTTCATTACTTCAAAAATGTTTTTTTCAAATTTTTCAAATCTTTTCAAAGAACTGAGGTGGGTGTCATCGTTCCATTTTACAGGTGAGAACACTGAGTTAGAAAGAGGTTAAGTATAAACAACTATTAAGAAGTTTAATTCGGAGTCCCACTCAGATCTGCTGCCTTCAGATGGCATGCCAGTTATACCACACTAAAGTTGGGAGAAGTATGGAATAACAAGTATGCCTAAGATATGAGTATAAATCATTTTCATTGAATTAAGGCTACATTTGTTCTGTCTCAGAGAGAAATAATGAAGATGAAAATATAACTGAAATCAGAATCTTTTGTAATTATTTTTCTAATACTTTTTCTATAATTGATGATTCAGTCTTTATTGATATATTTAGAAATCGATTCTCTCTCTTACTTTTTTGATTATTCTCAATTCAAATGATTTACAAATGAAAATTAATGAGAAAATCTTTTCCATACTTACTTGGCTTAATTTAATTATACATCAATTGAAATCTTTTCCCAAAACATGTAAGAGCTACATTTATAGGGAAGAGAGAAGGGAAGAGAAATCCATAAGTTGAAAAGTCTTTGTTGAAAATAACCTTCTTATGATGCTTATTTTTTTGTCTTTCACATAGAAGAAAGTGTACAATTAAAATCAGCTATAGAGATTCAAAAAGGCAGCCATTGTAATTGAGTATTTTCAGAGTGGTTGGGATGCTGTATTACGTAACCATGTAATGAGAGAACCTGTGCCTAGAATAATCCTTATGCATGGGAGAGCAGAGCTAAGGTTGCTGTGGGAGTATTCACTGTGGAATTTCTGATTTATTTGGGATTAAAATAAATTGTTTAACATTTCTTCAAATACAGCAATCAGGTTGAATTCACTTGGAAACAGGAATAAATTAGGAATATCCTCTGAACTTCTGTCTTCTGGTCAAAAACGATGAAACTGACATGGCTTTAATGGCCCTAGCTTTGTCTGGATCCCACACAAACTACCCATGTCCTGTTTCACATAGTTGCTCATTTCAACCATGTCCTGGATGTTCTATTTTCAAGAGAAATAAGTATAAAGGAGAAAAAAACAATCAAGATTTCCTGAGAGGCTTTTATAATTCCTACAGATTCTGTGGGATAGATAACTTTTTCTTTCCTCAAAATTTTTATTTACAAACTAAGGATGAGGAGCTAACTGACATTTCTACATTGTAGCCAGTTCCAAAGGAAAACTTAAGTGTCAAAATTTTTTATGCATGCATCAAAAATATTAAATACAAGAAAACTGATAAATGGATAAAAATGTGACTACCTACAGCCTCTCTGCTGTGTTATAACTTCTTTACAAAGTAACTATTGTTTTCAGAACATTCAACAATATTGCTGAAAACTCACAGTGTATGTAGACCTAGTTCAAACACACTAATTAGTAAAGCTACTTTTAAAAAATGTTATAAAATCCAGGGTTGCTCACACTGCATTCATCTGCTTTTGTTCAGTCACCACATCACATTTTATGTGGAACTGTAAAGCAAAAACTTCTCAGCTAGGGAACTGCTGAATAACCTCCTTCCTTATCCATCAAAGACTGTGCCTCACTTAATGACTACATTTTGTGAGGGAAAAGGATGTTATTGTCAATTTTCTCTCCATTAAATTCTAAAGACATTTTTGGAGTCTTAAAGAGTAGAAAACAGTATAGGTGTATATTTACATCAATAATAGAAGCTGAATCACATACTGAACTATATCCTAAAGTTTTCAAATTGTGGCTTTTGATTTCTCCTAAATAAAAGATAAATGTGCTAAGTGAAATAGGTACTAGGAATTGTGACAGAGCTGAGGAATATTTTAATGTACATATTAACATACTAACATGTTATCTTACATATAGAATATACATTTAAAATAAGTCTTGACTTGCCATTTTATCAAAGAACTGTACTTCATGCCTGGATCTTAGAAATATACAAGGCCTTCTAATTTTCATTTAGATAGTGGCAAAAGCAAAGATTACAAGCTAGATCTTCTAATTTTTGTTTAATCTCGGATTTACTTTCTATGCGAGGCCACACTTTTCATGTAAGATGCAAAATAAGCTATGGACCAGTGACATGTTTGACTATTTTTGTTCTTGGAACACTCTTAAATTTTGTGTAGTTCTCTTTCTCAAATGTTTTTCTACTCCAAGAAAGGGAATAATTGAGCTGTGATTCTCATACGTTACTCTGCCCAAGGGGCAAAAAGTCAATAAAGACATTATCAATAATTCCAGCTTTAAGAACAGTGGTCACATCCAGTGTGCACTGCCAGCCAGGTATCCTAAAGTTCACAGATTAAAAGAATGATAAGCTGCAGGCATATCAGGGAACCAACCACAAGACATAAGACAGGAAAATGGCAAAGGAAAATGACATTTCCAAAGAAAAAGTTGATGTGCCCCAAATTCTCCTTTTCCAAAGAAAAAGTTAATGTTTCATAATATGAATAGGAGAAGTAGCCAAGTAGCTGCTACACAGTGGCACAGTGCTGTCTCCAAGATCCCACTGGATTGCAATCCTGCCACTGTGTGCAATTTCATGACATGTAACAAGGCAGATGTTTAATTTTTCTTAATACTTTGCTTCTAGTTATTGCTACTAATTTGATTTAGTTGGGGTTTAGGAACAACAATGAAAGAAAACAATCCATATCTCTGTAATGGCACATTTGGTTTCCTTCCTTCAGGACTGTCAATCCTGGGAATTGAGTTCTTTACAATCACCTGCAATCTCAGTTCCACCCCAACCTTGATAACAAATCTTATTTATTGATGAGCAGGCTGGCAAATCTTTCCCAACTTTTGAGGTAAAGTAGAACTGCCATACTTACGTTCTTGGATTGTACATTCTCTTTGGTTGAAAAGTTTGTTTGTAAAACTGAATTAAGGTGAGAAGATTGTGAATGCCACTTCTAAGTGAAAGTAATTAGATGATTAATTAAAAGATCATGACACATAATATATAAAATCATTATTATTAAATAATCATATGTAAAAAAGAAATTATATTTAATTGTAATATAAAATAGAGCATATGGGATAAGTGCTCACCAACCTGCTAATGGGATGTTGGTGAGATCCTCCAGATGGAGATTTAGGGCATTATAGAACCATTCCAATGATTAAAATATTTTACCAGGAAGAGTCTTTTCTTTCTGAAGACAAGCTGACTCTTTAAGGAAAGGACTTGTCCTCATGGGGGCAGGAAAAGAAATCAGACTTGGCTTCCCTCTACCCACAACCTCTAATTGCTCAGTGTCCTATCATCTTTCCATGAAGTAAAACCCAGCTTAGGCAGCTGAATTTCAGAAAACACGATTTATTCTTTAATGAAAGTATGAATGATATTTAATCTCAGAGTATTTCACCAGGGAATGCTTTACTTTTGCAACTTTTCTTAGTTGTCTTTTCATTTTACATTAGCTTATCAAGTAATCATCTTCCAAATCCTTTTGGATTTTGATTATAAATGAAAATTTAATGATATTTCTATTTGTGTCATCTTCCAAAGAGATCAAAAAAGTTTATGAATATATCCTGATATGCATTTCTCTTGTCTCTAATAAATAACACTACAGACACATGGCCGTTCCGTCGTCATCAAAAGCAGAAGATAGAGAGCAAAGCATCAGATGATATCTCGAGGTCACAGTGTATCCAAAAGGTCACAGATTGATTAATTGCAGGTTCCTTAGGCATTTCAGTTTGGGTGCTGGCGTGCTTTTTGTCATCATGATAGTTTGTTTCAACGTAATACATAGGCATTAAATAATATTTTAAAGTTTACTTCTAGAATTCAAACATGAGAGAATATGGACAGCAATTACTTTTAAGCAAGTAGGGAATTCAAGAGAACTCTTGGCAAGGTTTTTAAAACTGAAGGATTTGTCTGTAACAGCATTTTTTAAACCACCTCTACATTTCCAGTTCTTTGTTTCTAATTTCTTATTCTTTTTATATAGATCCTGAGACAAATATCTAAAGTTACAGGATTTCTACAAGCTAGTAAAGCAAATTCCCAGAATCTCAAGTTAATCGCTAGTTTTCCCAAGAGGCAGTTCTTTTGGAATGAAATGATGGCCTGAAACTGGTGAGAAAAGTGAAAATTGCTTTTTCTCATTTACTGAGTGGAAAGTCTAGCCATCCACAGACCAGTGGCAAATGCAGCAAGACTTTCTCAAGTCTTTTGGCCCTGAAAATAGTTACGCTATTAATCCTTATCTTATTTTATTTGTACCTTACCCCTGTAAGAAATGTAGATGCTTAGTGTACAATTACAAGTTTCTTTCCACCCTCCATTACAGATGTTTGTATCTTAAGCTATTATTTTTCATGTATTCCTTTTTATATTGTAATGAATAGAAAATTTCCAACTTGCCTCATTACATAGACAATAATTCAAATTACAGGACCAGTATTGCAAAATCAATACATCTTTAAACTTGAAGGAAAGGGGATTATTCCCATTATATTATTATTAGTTAAACATTTAACAATAAAATTTTATCGTAGAAAAGAAGATAATTATGATAAAAAATTCATATTTGCATGATACCACTTTGCAGCTATTTATAGTTTCTCTTTTGCTCAGTTAGAGAAATTTCAGGTATGTTTGAATGGATGACACAGATTTTTGTCCTCTAGCCCTTTATCATTGCTATCTGGAGAGGATAATGTCTCACACATAAAATTAAGTGGGTGGTTGCTGCCGCTGAATGATTCCCGTCTGCAGCCCATGGGCAAGAAAGGAGTTGAATTTAACCTTAGTCTCCAAGGTTAGAGATAGATTAGATAAATGGGAAACAGCCACTCCTTCCATATCCTGTTCATGGAATGTAGGAAATGACTAAAATAGGGACCAAAGGAAATTTATTGCTTAAACATATCAAGGATTGGTTCCGCAGTACTTTAAAAATGAGTCCCAAACTCTATTGTAAGAAAGAATTCTATTTTCAAAGATAGATTAAATAATTCTGGAATTTTTGAAAAACAATTTTTTTCAATTTATTTTTGTCATTGAATAAACATAGAATCATATTTATTCAATAGAAACCCGTTATTTTGTTTTCTCTGAGTAAATAAAATTATTGAAATGCTGCTGACTCATTCCCCAGGCTGCCTGGCAATTTGCTGTTTGCAGTTAATAAAAAAAAAAGCTTCTAACACTGACTCCAAAATTTTTTAAAGGTCAGTGTTATTTTAGTTCATAAACTGAGAATACATACAGGTGGATTTGTGTAGATTTTTGCCTACCTAGCATGACATACTGCATTAAACATAGATACCTGTTTGATTTTTTTATTTTTTAAAAATAATAATAGTAGAGAAAGAATAAAGGAGGATGTAGTAGAATAATTCTTAAATGGATAAACCTGTGAGGCTGAAGGTCTTCTTGCATATTCATAAGTCCATGGGTTTCTTATGGGTGTCTAAATCCCATTAATGTCAAAAAATAGATACACACCTCTAAGACACATGGACAATTGAGGAAGGGCCAGTATCTTCATTCGTTACTAATCAGGAGACCTTGAATTTGCCTCAAGAGTGACAGAGCTGACAGTGGTTCCCTGCCCAGAAACTATCACCTTGTATGAGATCTATAAATAATTTTTCTACAGCAGAAGAGGGAGAATTTGAGCCGCTTCCTTATTTAAAAAGAGATTAAGTACTGATTTTTTAATCATTTTTAGGATTCATTATACTCCCCCTCCCATATTATCATCATTGCTCTTTTGTGTATCAACCCCACTTCTCTTAAGGATTTTTATTTTCAGCACAGGCCAGTAAGCAGTATATGAGGCAAGAAATAATAAGATAATGACTGATACATTGTAATGGATGAAAAAGTTAGATTTGTTCTCAGTTATGTATTTATTTTTAGAAAACTAGAAAGGTAAATGGAAAGCCCTTTCTGCATGGTGGCAATGAAGTGAGGAGGCTAATTTTATTGTGTGATTTTTCAATTTTATCACTCTATGGCCCTCACATATCAATAGGGTGAGGGGATGTCATTTAATGCATTGTAAGAAGTCACAGTCATATAGAGTAACTCATGCTTAGAAATAGATACAAATTTTATGAAAACCCCCATCTGCCTGTCATGTTTCACTCACATTTTATGGAAGCAAGGTGGGAGAATTTGATGATTGAAGTCATTCTCCTAGGTGTCTGATCTCCACAAGGATAAACAGAGAAATAGAAGAATTGTAGATGCATATATTTTCCTTACTTATTTATAAGTACGCTGCTAAAGGGGGTGCTGAGGAATATATTTACCTTTAGTTTCAAATTCAGTGCATTACTAAGATGCTTCTATAGAATTTTTGACTCCTTGCCCAACCAAACTACTACTGCCTGGGTGAA
The DNA here is from genome assembly GCF_001604975.1 of Cebus imitator. Classification (NCBI taxonomy): domain Eukaryota; kingdom Metazoa; phylum Chordata; class Mammalia; order Primates; family Cebidae; genus Cebus; species Cebus imitator. The sequence continues at coordinate 460,036 of NW_016107762.1, forward strand.
GAGGGTTGGTGAGAGCCAGAGAAAATCCTGGAATTGCTGTCAGTCTCTTACACTGATGGACTAGAGCATTAAATATCTCTTTTCAGCAGGCATGGAGTTCAAAATTGTACCACTCAGGAGTCTGGGCCCTCTCATTGTCCCTTCTTTTTCTTTCCCCAGTTTCCCAACTTTCTCTCTCTAGTTCCTGTAACTTTTTCTTTGTCCTGATTCTGAACTGTTGGCCAGGAGTGGTGAAGGAGCATGTAATTTCTTTTAAGAGTCTTTTGTTGCTAGCTAGTAAAGAAATTTGGGAGAAACTAAGATAACTCGTTGAGGCCCTGCAAATTAAAAAATGTATTCACATTATGAATCTGCCATAAAAGAAAGAGAAATGTCAATAATCCCATGAAAACGTGGGCCACTTCATTCAGGATAAGATGGAAATTAAATCACTGTGAGATTCAAGTTCTTATCATTTAGATAGGAAAAGATTAAGTATGCAATATTGCCCAATGTTGAAGTGGGTGGGGAAATGTTTATAGGTACATTCCCTTTCAATAACCATTTGACACCACCCATTAAAATTTAAAGTGCAGAAACTCTTGGTACAACAATTCCATTTGTGAGGACTTTTTCAAAATAAATATACTAATTCAAGCAGGCAAAGATGAATGTAAGAGTGTTTAATACAACCTTTTATATTAATACATTTGAAAAAACTTCATTGTTCATTAACAAGGGGCCAGTTAAATGAAGTATAGCATAACCATTCAATGGATTTTTATGACAGATTTTAATATAAGAGACCAATAGTTTTCATTATGAAAAAATGTCCAAGCACAAAGAGTGAAAGCAAGATTTATACACACATAAAGAGAGCTATATAAACACAAGAAAATTTTGGCAGTAGCTGCCTCTGGGGAGTAAGTGTGCAGGTTAGGAGTATTTGATTTTTTTTATCCTGAGCACATATAAATTTTCCATTAAAATAGTGTTTTTAAATAGCATTGAAAGAAAAAGGAATAGTATTTTTTTTTCTTATGCTTAAACCTTTTTTAAAAAAATAGTTGTTAAATTGGATTATTGTCATAAAACTTTTTTTAACTAATAAACTCATAATTTCAGTTAACATAATACATTTCATACTAAACTTTTTTTGCAGCCATAATAAGAAATGAAATAATGCCACCTACAAGAGCTCCAGGCTAGGCTGGTGAGGCTCCAGAAGTCTGTGGTTTTGCTGAAGCCTCGGGCACTGCTCATAACTACCTTTCCAAAGAGTGCTGGACTTCTTGTAAAAAAAAAACTCTCTCAGCCACCATGAAACAATGTTCTAAAAACCCATTGTTTTCAATGCATAACCAAGGCTATATTATATGCTTACAAAATGCCATATGCACTTTATTTAATACTTCAGTGTGTTTCAATTATTTGCCTACTGAAGAAAAATGTATTGGGTAAACACTTTTATTAAATGGGAATCTCTTTTTTCTCTCTTCAGAAAAATATAAACATCATTATTGAAAGTGATATCAAGCATTTATGAAAGGCTCTCAGGTTCAAGGTAGTGACATACAATTTACAAAATATTTCTAGGGATCACTTGATCTACTAATGTTAGAAAGTTCTTTGAAGTGGAAACATTAGCAACTTCTGACATTACTCAGCTGCTTAAGTCAGAAAGTAAATGTCTCTTGAGTGCACATGGATACAAAGAGGAGAACAATAGACACTGGGACTTACTTGAAGGTGGAGGGTGAGAGAAGGATGAGGATAAAAAAAACTACCTGTTGGGTACCACCTGGGTAACAAAATCATTTGTACACCAAACCTGAGCCACATGCAATTTACCCATGTCCCAAACCTGCACATGTACCCCCTGAACCTAAAATAATGATTGGAAGAAAAAAATAAAAAATAAAAAAAGAAATATCCCATACTATTATAACCTCATTAAAATATCTATAGTTTATATAACTATATTTGATATTTGCTTTAAAAGATGAGATTTCTCTATATAGATATAATATGTTTATATCTTATAACATAGCTTTATATATCTATAAATATAGACATGTAAGTATATACATTTCTATATAAAGAGATATGTAAGTATATATATATATATATATACAGAGAGAGAGAGAGAGAGAAAGGGAGAGAAAGAAAGAGATTCTGTGATTTGTCAGACAGAAGAACCAGAGAAAGAAAGTGATAGAAAGGAAAGGAGGTGAAGAGGAGAAAGAGAAAGAAAGGGGAGAGAAAGAGAGAAGCAGCAAGGGGGATCCAGAGGAAAAATGATATATTTAAAGAAATAAAGGGAAGAAAAGAGGGAATCAGTTTTTGCCAAAAAGCAAGAGCTTTATTGAAAATGTTCACTAAATTTTTAAAAATCATTTGCTCAAAGCTATTAATGTTGTAACTTTAAAAAGGGAAACCTAGAAAAGTTTCTCTGAGAGCATATGGAGTCAGGATGACATTGACAATGACAAGAGGTCCTCATTTACCTTACCTTTTATACCTCTTATTGTAGACTAATTATGTCATCTTAATAGTTAAATATCAAATAGTAAAATTAAAAGACAGAAACTCAGCCTTGTTTAAGTAGGAAGAGTAGCCAAGGCTCAGAGTGCGCTGGTAGGTACGCATTGTGTAACCTCCCCACTCAAACTTGCAAAGAATATTTTGGGTGTCTACTACATGCAAGATATTGTGCTGTGTTCTGGGCATACAGTGCTTAATAGAAGAAATAAAGCTTCTCTGCTCGAGGTATTTTTGTACTACAGTTCCTTAGCTGCTAGGGGAAGGCAATGTTTCTTCCTAAACAATAATCAGGGAAATCTTACAGGCAGTCTTTCTTCTGTCAACCATTTTTTATTATCCTGGCAAAGTTAGAGAATCCTTACCTGTGCTGATTTGTTGCCCTGACTTCAAGTTGCTTTTCTCTAACACTAAATTTCCAGAATAGACCAGCATAGGGGATAGACCTATCCTCCTCTAAATTTACTTCATGTATGACTATAAAGTACTAAACATTTTGCCTAAGTGTAATACACATGTTTTATTTTATTTTTATTTAGACTTATCTAAACCCAGAACATACAGTGAGAACTGGCAACAATAGCACACTACCCCCTTTCCAGATGGACAAAGCCATATGCTGCAAGGGCCTCCTATGGTGTCAATCTTCCTCTGCTCTACAATGCAAACCAATTCAACATTAAAATCCAACACTAACATTTTCACTGTTGATTCTAAATCTGGTTGCTTTGAAGAACCAGGGAACATTACATTCTTTCTAGGGTTGATAAGTACAACTTCACATCTAGCACACTAGCAGCCTAAAAATATACTATCTAGATTTAGAGAATTTTAGGATTTTTCCCCAAGAAATTTTGGAGGGGGTTGACAGTTTAGAGAAAATGGAGGAGGAGAAACTTTCCAATGCCAAAAATTGTGTACCATGAGAAGTTACCAATTCACCTGGTTGAAATTCTTTATTCACATTCTATCATCTCTTATTTCTTTAACTATTTACTGTCCACCATCACATGTTTATGACAACTTTTATTTCAAAATGACTTTACTTTTACATTGTTTGTAAATACTAATTTTTTAAGCCACTAGTGGCCAACTATTTGTTTAATAGACTCGATTCTCTTCTGGAAGAAAGTGCTAGAGGTGAAATAAGTGGTTTATTCTGTAAAGTGCAGTAAAATCATTACTCCCACTGTACCAAGAATGCAATTAAGAATAGTAATAAAGTTTCCACACTCTACAGTGTTTTTCTTTCTGCAAAGGTTGACTCAGGTTGCAGATGTGGGTCTTTCTGTGTGAGATAAACCATATGTGGGGAGAAGGGACCATTTGCTAGAGTCCTCCAGTGGACTGCAATTTAGAATATTCAGTCAGGAAATTGCTATGTGTATGTGAAATTGAAATGTAGGATTGGGACTGAGCCTTTAATGTAAAAAATATGTGTCCAAAATTCTAACTAAGAGAGTTTTAAATATGATCCACTATTCATGTTGGTAGACTTTTCCAGTTTTCAAATAGGAGATTTGTTTACTTTAAGAAATTTTATTCACCTCAATAAACACTTGTTGAACATTTAGGAGGAACAGGATAGTCCACTTAATTCAGCAAGGTATCAAAATTAACAACTTTTGGAAATGATTATTTTGGGGACATATTAAATTAAATATGTGATTAAGATTTTAAAAAATTAAATGACTTTTTGGTACTGGAAGCTAAGGAACTCGTTGAGAGAAACAGGCAATATACAGACACCTCTACATCCCTACCAAAAGACAAGCTGTGTTGATTGCTAAAAGAGGAGCATGTAAATGTTACAGGAGGGCAGAAGTATAAGGTATTGATTTGGTTAGAAATATGCAGATGAATTGAACAGAGGGTACAATTGCAACAACTGTAAAGCAAAGATATTCTAGGCAGGGGCCTCAAAAGAAAGACTTGTGAAAAATTTTAACTAAGTAAAACTGAGATCAATTAGAAAGGGAATATTAAAATAGCAATATTTTTGGCCTACTTATTTGAAGTTTTCATTTTTTCTGATGTGCAAAGTATTTGTGTTCAGTAACATGTCATGTTTAATTTTGTATCAACTTGACTGAGTCACAGCATGCCCAGATATTTCATCAAACATTATTCTGACTGTGTCTGTGAGAGTGTTTTTGGATGAGATTAACATTTGAATCAGTAGACTGAGTAAGCAGATTTCCTTCCCAATGTGAGTGGATCTCCTGTAATCAGTTGAAGACCTGAATAGAATAAAAAGGCTGACAATCTTAAGAGTAAAAGGGGATTCTTTCTGCCTGATTGCATGAGCTAGAATATTGGCATTTTGTAGCTTTTGAACTTGGACTGAAACATTGGTTCTTGGGTCTTCAGCCTACCAGCTTTCAGGCTGGAGGTTATACCATTGGGTTCTCAAGCAATTGTCTTCAAACTGGATCCATACTATAGGTTCTCCTTGGTATCTAGCTTGCTGATTGCAGATCTTGGGAGATCTCAGCCATAATTGCAATGGTATGAGCCAATTTCTTATAATAAATTTCTCTTTCACTCTCTATCCCTGTATATACAGACACACACACACACACACACACACACACACACATATATATGGAAAGAGAGAGGGAAAAGTAAATGTAAAATTTAAAATATTTTTAACTTTTATGTTTACTATATATATGTATATATTGAGAGATAAATTATATATACCCATATATGTTTATATAAATTTTATATTTTTATTATATAGATATATGAAATCTTTTTTATTTTGTTTGTATAGAGAACACTAATACAAATTTTGAAGCTAGGAATGGTTCTAGAGAGACAGAACTTTAAGAATAAGTTTTCTGAATTGGTTCTGGAGTTTCTAGAATTGGCTCTATAATTAGATTAGATTTAAAAATACTAATGACTCTACTTTCAGTAGCAAAGAGAGCTCTGATGATAGTCCAACATGTCACCACTGGACACTCTTAATCAATGACTTAAAAAAGGCAAGAACCTGTTTGACTATGTATATAACACTTTTAAATATTTTCAGGAAACTAATGAGTATACTAACGTTAGCTGGTTGCTACTATTGTCTCTGAATGAGGTGAGGAAAGAAAAGGATGAGCTCATAAAGGACCTGAAAGCTTTTACATGTGCCCTTAAAGAGAATCTTATCTACCATAGCCACAAAGCTGATATGGCTGAAAATCAACTGTAGAATCTCCTCCTGAAATTGGCTGAATTACAACTTGTGTAATTCTGAGCCTCTTTGAGTGTCTACTGTTAATGTGAAGATTCTTATGGGAGAAGAGGCCAAGAAAAAGCCTCTAGAACTGGGAAAATAGTAAACTACAAGCAATATTGCATTCCTGGGGTGATTACAGAGATTAGTGCCACCATCAAGGACTTGAAAGATGCAGAGGTGATGATTCCCATCATATCCCCATTCCATTAGCCTATTTGACATGCCTAAGACAGATGGATCTTGGAGAATGTCAGTGAATTATTGTAAGCTTAACTAAGTGGTGACTTCAATTACAGCTCTGGTAATTTTCTGAAGCAAATTTCATAGACATTTCTCAAAAGTAGACACACAAATGACAAAAAAGCATATGAAAAGGAGCTTGAGAAAATTAACACATCCTTTGGTATCTCGTATGCAATTATTAATCTGTCAAATGCTTTTTCCCATCACTGCCAATAAGAACCATCAGAACCAATTTGCTTTTATTGTTTTATTTTATTTTAATTTTTACATTTTACTTTTCGGATCACAATATATGTATAAATTATATATATGAGATGTTTTGATGTAGGCATGCAATGTGAAGTAAGCGTATCAGGGAGAATATGGTATGTATCCCCCAATCATTCAGTATTTCAGTTACAAACAATCCAATTAAACTCTAAGTTATTTTTAAATGTACAATAAAGTTATTATTGACTATAGTCACCCTGTTGTGCTATCAAATCATGGGTCTTACTCATTATTTCTATTTATATTTTAGTACCCATTAACCATCCCCGCCTGACCTCCTGGCTCCTCCCTCATCTTCCCACTATGTTTCTCCGCCTCTGGGAACCATCTTTCTACTTTCTATGTACATGAGTTCAATTGTTTTGATTTTTAGATCCCACAGATAAGTAAGAACTTGGGAGCAGATATCTCTTTGATATACTGATTTCTTTTCTTTTGGATATATGCCCAGAAGTAGGATTGTGGGATTATATGGTAGCTCTATTTTTAGTTTTTTGAGGATCCCTCACACTGTTCTCCATAATGATTGTGCTAATTTACATTCCCAACAATAGTGTATAAGGGTTCCCTTTTCTCCACATCCTTGCCAGGATTTGCTATTGCCTGTCTTTTGGATATAAGCTATTTTAACTGGAGTGAGAAGATATCTTACTGTAGTTTTGATTTGCATTTCTCTGATGATCAGTGATGTTGAGCTCCTTTTCATATGTCTTTTTGCCATTTGTGTGCCTACTTTTGAGAAACGTCTATGCAAATATTTTGCCCTTTTTGGAATGGATTATTAGATTTTATTTTTCTGCAGAGTTGTTTGAGCTCCTTATGTATTCTGGTTATTAATCCTTTGTCAGATGGGTAGTTTGCAAGTATGTTGTCCCTTTCTGTGGGTTGTCTCTTCACTTTGTTGATTGTATCCTTTGCTGTGCAGAAGGTTTTTGATTTGATGTGATCTTATTTGTCCATTTTTACTTTGGTTGTTTGTGCTTGTAGGGTATTGCTCAAAAAATTTTTGCCCAGACCAATGTCCTGGAGATATTCTGCAATGTTTTCTTGTAGTAGTTTCATAATCTGAGATCTTAAATTTAAGTCTTTTTATTTGATTTTTTGTATCTGGTGATAAATAGGGATCTAGTTTCATTCTTCTACATGTGAATATTTAGTTTTCCCACCACCATTTATTAAAGAAATGTTCTTTTCTGAAGTGTATGATCTTGGCACCTTTGTCAAAAAGGTGTTCACTGTAGGTGTACAGGTTTCTTTCTGGATTCTCTATTCTGTTCCATTGGTCTATGTGTTTGTTTTATGCCAGTAGCATGCTGTATTGGTCCCTATAGCTCTGTAGCATAATTTGAAGTCAGGTAATGCAATTCCTCCAGCTTTATTTTTATTTTTTGACTTAGGATACTTTTGGCTATTCTGGGTCACTTGTGGTTCCATATAAATTTTAGATTTTCTTTTTTCTATTTCTGTGAAGAAGGGTGTTGGTATTTGCATAGGGATTTCACTGAATCAGTAGATTACTATAGGCAGTATGGGCATTTTAAAATAAACATGGAATATTTTTCTATCTTTGGGTGTCCTTTTTGATATCTTTTATCAGTGTTTTATAGTTTTCATTATAGAGATCTTTCACTATTTTAGTTAATTCCTAGGTATTTAATTTTATGTGTGGCTACTGCAAATGGGATTATGTTTTATTTCTTTTTCCCATTGTTCACTGTTGGCATACAGAAATGCTATCAATTTTTGTATGTTGATTTCATATCCTGCGACTTTACTGAGTTTGCATATCAGTTCTAATAGTTTCCTTGTGGAGGCCTTAGGTGTTTCCAAATATAAGATCATATCGTCTGCAAACAAGGATAATTTAACTTCTTCCTTTCTGATCTGCATGTTCTTTTATGTTTCTCTTCTCTGATTGTCTAGCTAGGACTTCCAGTACTATGTTGAATAACAGTGGTGACAATGGGCATCCTTGTCATGTTTACAATCTTAGAGGAAAGGATTTCTTTTCTTTTCTTTCTCTCTTTTTTTTTTTCTAGGTAGAGTCTCACTCTGTCACCCAGACTGGAGTACAGTGGTATGATCTCAGCTCACTGAAACCTCCACTTCCCAGGTTCATGCTATTCTCCTGCCTCAGCCTCCTGAGTAGCTGGGATGACAGGCATACACCACACTCCCAGCTAATTTTTATATTTTTAGTAGAGACAGGGTTTTGCTATGTTGTCCAGGCTGGTCTTGAACTCCTGACCTCAGGTGATCTGGCTGCCTTGGCCTTCCAAAGTGCTGAGATTAAAGGGGTGAGCCACTGCACCCAGCCTAAAGGAAAGGATTTCAGTTTTTCCCAATTTGCTATAACAGCTATGGGTCTATCTTATATGGCTTTTATTATGTTGAGGTATGTTCCTTCTATACCCAGGTTTTTGAAGGTTTCATCATGAAGGGATGTTGAGTTTTACTAAATGCTTTTTCAGCATCAATTAAATGATCATATTGTTTTTATTCTTCATTCTGTTGATATGATGTATCACATTGATTTGTGTATATTGAACCATCCTTGCATCCCAGTGATAAATCCTACTTGGTCATGATGTATGACTCTTGTAATTTATTGTTGGATTTGGTTTGCTAGTATTTTGCTCTATTCTACTGTGGCTGAGCTGGTATCCTAGATGCAAGGCAAAATCCGTTCCACTCCTTCCTCTCTGCTCCTCAACTGGAGGGAAAGGGTATCCTTTGGAGCCATGGGCTGTGCAGCCTGTGGTTAGGGGAGTGGCATTTTCAACACTCTCTTAGCTGACCCAACTAGAGTCTCAGTATGTCACATGTCCCTGGCAATCCACTGTCTCTGGGTCCAGTTTAGCACTAGGTCTTGCCTAAGTGTTGCAGTCAATATGGCCTAGACTGCCTTTCAAATTTGGAGACACAGTGCACTGTAGCTTTATGTGACAAGGTTTACAGGCGCTCAAATTCTTACTGCTACAATGGGTGATTTCCCTGTGGCTGGGATAGATTTAAATGCTGTCTCCATGGATGGGTGCCAGCTGAGTTTGATCTATTTTCCTTTCTACTGTAACCAAACAGCACTGAGTTCACTGCCTCACAATTACTGTGTCCTTCCTCCTCCAACATCTAGAGAAGCTCTCAGCACCATACAGCTGCTGCAAGGGGTAGGGGAGGGGTGGTGTTTGGAATTCATGACTTTTTTCTAATTCTTCAGTGCCTTTTTCAGTGATACGAAGTTAAAACCAAGTACTATGAGTGTTCCCTTGAATTTTCGTTCTTTTGAAGGTGTCTTTTGTGTGTAGATAGTTGTTAACTTGGTGTCCCTGCAGGCAGGCCTATTGGTAGAGCCTTATATTCCAGCATCTTGGTCTGCCTCTTCCCAGATTTCTTTTAGCTAGTAGGGCCAGCAATACATTTTCACTATCTGGATTCAAGTGTATATAAACTCTCCAGCCTTATGTCATAATTTAGTTTGCAGATTATTTTTTCCTTGGCTTTATTGGGGCATAATTAAAGTTTACAAAGATCCTGAGCACCTTTTCATTTCATAAGTTATCACACTGGTCCATTACATTGACTACATTATGCTGATTGGACCTAGTGATCAGTAAGTGGTAACTACCTTAGACTTATTCATGAGAAATTTGTTTGTGAAAAGATGAGAAATAACTTCAACCAAGTTTCAGGGGCCTCCTACCCCAGTGAAATTTCTAGGGGGCCATTGGCGTGGGGAATTTAGAGATTTTCCATCTAAAGTGAAAGATAAGTTGTTGCATTTGGCTCCCCCTACAACCAAAAGTGAGGCACAATGCCCAGTGAGCCTCTTTGGATTTCGGAGGTGTGATAGTTAATTTTATATGCCAACTTAACAAGGATAAAGAATCCTTAGATAGCTGATAAAGTATTATTTATGAGTGTACCTGTGAGGGTGTTTCTGGAAGAGATTAGTATTTAAATTGGTAGACTGAATAAAAAAGATTGCCCTCACCAATGTGAATATCATCTAATACATCAATATCCAGCATAGAAAAGTAAAGCAGAGGAAGGGTAAGTTTGCTCTCTCTGCTTGAGCTGAGACATCCATCTTCTCCTGCCCTTGGATATTAGCACTCCTTGTTCTCAGGCCTTCAGACTCAGTCTGAGATGTAGATCATTGGCTCCCTTGGTTCTCAGGCCATCTGGTAAGGACTGGAACTATGCCATCAGGTTTTCAGGGCCTCCAGCTTGCAAATGAAAGATCATGGGAATTTTGAGCCTCCATAATCACATGAACCAATTCTCTGTTAAAAATCTGTCTAATATCTTTCTATTTTTTATTGATTCTGTTTCTCTGGAGAACCCTGAATAATATAGGAAACAGCATATTCCTTATTTGGGCATGTTACTCCAGCCCACTTGCTCAGTGATGTAAAAACCTGCTAGTTTTGAGTGGTACTCAGAATAAGAGAAGGTTCTGCAACATATCCAGGCTGCTATGCAAGCTACTTTGTCACTTGTGCCATATGATGCAGCAGATCTAATAGTGCTTGAAGTGTCGGTGGCAGATGCACTTTGAAACTTTGGCAGACCACTGTAGGTGAATCACAGTGCTGAATCTTAGGATGTTGAAGGAAAGTACTGAAATTCTTTGAAGATAACTACTCCCATTTTCAGTAACAGCTTTTATCCTGCTAGTGGGCCTTAGTAGAGTCTGAAACCTCAACTACGGGCCAGCAAATTTCCATGCAACCTGAGTTGTATATCACAGAATGGATATTATCTCACTTACTGAACCACAGTATTGGGCGTGCATGAAGCACTCCATCATCAAATGGTAGTGGTATGTACATGACTGGGTTTGACCAAGCCCTAAAGGAACAAGTACATTACATGAAGAAGTGGTACACATACCAATGTTTCTTACTCCTGCTACACTGTAAGCTCTCCCCTCTCCTAGCCTGTACCTATGACCCATGGAAAGTTCCTCATGACCAATTGACAGAGAAAGGAAAGGCTTGGGCTGGGTTTACAAATAGTTCTGCACAATTTGCAGGCACCACCACAAAGTAGGTAGCTGCTGACCTGAAGGACAGCAATGAAGGAAAATTTCCCCAGAGTTCAGAACTTCAAGCAGTGGTCCAGTTCTTCACTTTGCTTGGAAGAAGAAATGGTCAGATATTTCTGACCATTTATGGGCTGTGGCAATGATTTGTCTGTAGAGTTAGAAAGTTCAAAGGAACATGATTGGAAAACTGATTACAAATAAATTTAAGAAAGAGATATGTGGTCAGACCTCTCTGAATGGGCAAAAACCTTATTTGTGTTCCATGTCAATGCTCACCAAAGGGGGACTTCTGCAAAGGAGGATTTTAATAATCAAATAAATAAGATGACCTGTTCTGTGGATGCCAGTCACTCTTTTCATGGCCACTGCTGACACCACCAGTGGTCTTATGAACAAATTGGCTATGCTATCAGAGATGGAGGCTATGCATAGTCTTAGCAATGCAGATTTCTGTTCACCAAAGCCAAGCTGGATATGGCCACCACTGAGTGCCCAATCTGCAGCAGCAGAGACAAATGCCAAGTCTCTGATATGGCACCATTCCCTGGGGTTACCAGTCAGCTATCCAGTGGCAGTTTGATTACATTGGAACACTTCCATCATGCAAGTACAGTGTTTTGTTCTTATGGGAATAAACCCTTAGGATACAGATTTGCCTTCCCTGCTTCTGCCAAAACTACCATTCAAGGATTTACAGAATGCTTTATCCACCATCATGATATTCCACAGAGTATTGATTGTGGTCAAGGAACTCACTTCACAGAAAAAGAAGTGTGGCGATAGACCCTTATGGAATTCACTAGTCTTACCATATTCCCCACCATCCTGAAGCAGCTGGCTTGATAGAAATGTGAAATGGCCTTTTGAAGACCCAGTTATAGCTTCTTGTAGGTGGTAATATCTCATAAAAATGGGACAAAATTATTCAGAAATCTGTGTATGCTCTGTATCAGCATCTAATATAAGGTACTATTTCTACCATATTCAAAATTTACAGGTCCTGGAATCAAGGGGTGGAAATGGGAGAAGTGTCACTCACTATTACTCCAGTGCCGTACTTGAAAAATTTTGCTTCCTATTCCTGCAACCTTATACTATACTGGCCTAAAAGTCCTAGCTCTAATGAAAGAAATTCTTGAACCAAAGCACACAAAAATGACTCAATGGAATTGAAAAATAAGGCTGCCACCCTACCACTCTGGGCTTTTCATGCCTCTAAATCAACAGGCAAAGAAGGGAGTTGTTGTGCTGACTGGGATTATTGATCCTGAGTAGCAAGGGAAATTGTACCACTATTCCACAATGTAAGTAAGGAAGAGTATATATAAAATCCCTTAGAGTGTCTCTAGTGTTACCATGACCTTTAATTAAGGTCATTGAAAAACTATGAGAACCCAATACAGGAAGGATTTGTAGTAACACAGGCCTTTCAAGAATCAAGGTTCCTGTCAACCTACCAGGTAAGGAACCGTGGCCAGCTCAAGTACTTGCAGAGGCAGTGGGAATACAGAATGGGTAATAGAAGAAAGTATTTATAAATACCGTCTACAGCCACATAACCAGTAACAGAAATGAGGGCTAAAATTTTCATGAGTATTTCCTTCTTACTCCATTAAAAATGGTGTGTGTGTGTGTGTGTGTGTGTGTGTGTGTGTGTGTGTGTATAGTGAATCTCTGTTTTCTTTCCTTTCTTATTCCTTGATCATAAGGAATAAGATACATACAGTACAATAAGATGTATTCATTTTATATCATAGTACTTTTAAATTATGATTAATTTTTTACCATGGCATTTAAGTTACAAAATATCAAGAAGAGCAAATATTATTGTATTAGTCTGTTCTCACACTGCTATGAAGAAATACCCAAGACTGGGTAATTTATAAAAGAAAGAGGTTTAATAGACTCACAGCTCTGCAGGACAGGGAAGCCTCAGGAAACTTACAATCATAGCAGAAAGGGAAGCAAACTTATCCTTCTCTGCATGGTGGCAGCAAGGAGAGTACAGATGAAGCGGGAGAAACACCTTTTATAAAACTGTCAGATTTTGTGAAAACTCACTCACTATCAAGAGAACAGCATGGAGGTAACCACCCCCATGATTCAATTACCTCCCACGAGGTCTTTCCCATGATACATGGAGATAACCACCCCCATGATTCAATTACCTCCCACCAAGTTCTTCCCATGATACATGGAGATAACCACCACCATGATTCAATTACCTCCCAGCAGGTTCTTTCCATGACACATGGAGATTATAGGAACTACAATTCAGGATGAGATTTGGGTGGGGACACAACCAAACCATATCGATTACTCAGAAATTTACTCATTTTTTCTGGGGAGGGATTAGTGCATTTTCTGTTGTGTACATGATGATTGTATCATTTTAGGTAGAAATAGGGTTTTTGTCTTTATTTGGGGAGTAAATATGGTATAAGAAGACAAGTATGAGTATCAGACTGACTAAAGGTCACACTTATTATGGTTAATTTTATGTGTCAACTTGACTAGGCCATGAAATGGCCAAATATTTGGATAAACATCATTCATGCAGATGATAATGAACTTTGAAGTTGTTTACAATTTAGCTATTACAAGTAAAGCTACTATGAACATTCATGTGTAAGTCTATAAATGAAACTTATGCTTTTTTTATTCCCTTGGGCAAATACCTAAAAATACAATATCCTTTGTAAGTACAAATGGAAAATTAAAAAGAAATAATTGAACACACACAATCCCTTATACATATCACCACCATGACAACAAACATGAAAACAAAGCAAGCATTTAAATGACAGATTTATGGTATGATTACAGATGATACACCTCTAAAAATCTAGACATTGTACTATCCACACTTCACCTTATAAAATAATCACAATCCAGTACAAAATACTTATAAAATTCTCAAGTAGCCTACTTCAAGCTTCTTTAATATGTCCACATTGTATGCTTATCTTACATCCTGGTGTACAGGGGCTAGTGATACCCAAGTTGTCGTCTTTACAGTTAATGTTAAAAGAAATTCTTGTCGTTTTTACTTGATAACTACCTGCCAATGGGTTCTGTTTTCTTGTTTGAACAATATAATTAGAAGGATTTTGCTGTTGACACACAATCACAATGGTTGAGGTATCACTGTATAGGGCAAGAAGTGACATTGTCCCCATTATTGAGCCAACTTATAGTAATGCTTTAAAAATAAGCATAATGGTCGTAAAAGATTTATATGTCTAAGTAAGAGAAGATATATTATATTGTTGAGATAAGAGATGTGATAATGTATTCTAGGAAAAAAAAAAAAAAAAGCAAAAGACCAGGATATGTTTGGAAACCTGGGTACTTGGATCTTTCTATAACATGTGATAATCAGAAGGAGTAATGAGAAAGAAGGCTGATTATATGTAGAGAATACATTGAAGAGATTCTTATTCACTCTGTCAAGGGACTATGTTGGTATTTTATATGCTGAGGGATCTGTCTAGTATAGGTGTTGATGACCTGATGGCAAACAAGACTTATATGGTCCCATGTTCTCATGCCCACGTATCTTAAGTTATCATTAAGTGTTTAATTTATGATTCAGAAATAAAACTCAGAAAAAAAATGTTTTTCTTTGTTTTGAGTGTAACTGTTAAAATTAAAATATATAAGATTGGTTTCACACAATTGAAGTAGATGGGGGAGTTTTCGTATACATTTAATCTGCTTTTTTGACTCAGAAGTCCCTGAAGTCATTTGTCACCCAGCAGTTAGTTTCATCTTTTTATATAATGTCACTTTTATGTCAAAAACTGTCCAATGGGTCCCCAGATTCTAACAATTTTCATGACATGTAATGCCCTGGAAAAGTTGTCCTCATATCTTTCTTTCTAAGTGTTTCACTTACCTACACGTTATGGGCTCAATACATTTTCCAGAATATTGGTCTTCCTTCTGTTTATTAAACATATTAAACTTTTTCCATTCAGACATTTTGCTTTACTCTTCTGAAAATACTTAGTCCCTTAGGTTTTCACATGACTGGCTACATCTTGTCACCAGAGAGGCTTTTCTTAATCACACCGTCAAATGTAGCACTACTTTTTCATTCTCTATCAAATCACATTATAAGATTTTCCACAGTACTTATAATTTCTGAAATCATTTATTCATTTATTTTTAGCTTTATGTAAACAGAAACCATATGCTTTATCTAAATTGACTAGACCATTGAAGCACAATTTTGAATCAATGAGCTAGTGAATGAGTGATTGGGAAGGTGTTAAAGATTTAGAAAGTAAAAATTGTAGTATATGAATGCAGTAGTTTCTAAATTAAAGTTTGTATTATTTATTTAATGCAAGTGAATGAATAGGATTCAACGCCAAATTAAAGAAATACTACATGATTTATTTAACATTTAAACAATTCAAAATTATTTGAGATAAACAAAGATGGGGTCAGGAAAAATAGAATTTAGATGCAAAAATAAGTTCTTAAAAAGTAATCAATACATAATAGATAATGCAGGAGAAGAACCATAGACAGAGTAAATTTAAATATTGACTTTGTGTCCTCAATTCTGGATAATAAGGGAGATAATTATGTCATTAAAAGAGACTGGAAAAATCAAGAGGGGATGTATTTAGACGAGAAAATGCAGACAGTATCAAACATACTGAGTGTGATGGCTCAGTGGGATGCTCAGGTGAAGATGCCTCATGTGTAGCTGAAATATGAGCCTGATGGTTGGGGACATAGGTTTGGAGGCACGGATCTGAAAATCACCTTCACAGAGGCGATAATTGAAGCTGTGGGAGCTCATAAGTTCATAGAGAATATTTTGTCTTTACTCCTCCTAGACAGTCACAGAAATAATCCCAGTGGAAAGACTTTTCCTTGAGAATTTATAGGCTTTTTATGTGCATCAATAAAAAAGTTTTTATTTAAAATGTGAAATTGCTGACTATAGACTTGAGAATTAGACAGTGATTTTTTTCAGGTATTTCACGAGGGTTTGGCCCTTTATGGAGGCAGGAGGGGGGCAGGTCGGGTCAGGGGAGTTGTTTCACCTGCTTTTTTTTTTTTTTAACTTAAGTTCTAGGGTACCTGTGCAGGTTTGTTACAAAGGTGAATTCATATCATGGGGGTTTGTTGTACAGATTATTTCATCACCCAGATATTAAGCCTAGCACCCATTAATTATTTTTCCTGATCCTCTTCTTCCTCCTACCCTCCACACTCTGATAAGGCCCCAGTGTATGCTGTTCTCTTCTATGTGTCCACGTGTTCTCATCATTTAGCTCCTACTTATAAGTGAGAACATGAGGAATTTGGTTTTCTGTAACTCTGTTAGTTTGTTAAGGATAATGGCCTCCAGTTCCATCCATGTCCCTGAAAAGGACATGATCTCATTCTTTTTTTATGTCTCCATAGAGTTCCATGGTACATATGTACCACATCTTTGTTATTAAGCCTATCATTAATGAGTATTCAGGTTGATTCCATGTCTTCACTATTGTGAATAACATGTGTATTTATAATACAAAGATTTATATTCCTTTGGGTATATACCCAGTAATGGTATTGCCAGGTTGAATGGCAGTTCTGTTTTTAGGTCTTTAAAGAATTGCCATACTGTCTTCCAAAATGGTTGAACTAATTTATACCCCAACCAACAGTGTATAAGCGTTTCTTTTTCTCCACAACCTCATCATTATCTATTGCTTTTTGACTTTATTTTATTTTATTTTTTAATATTTTTGAGGTGGAGTCTCACTCTGTTGCCCAGGCTGGAGTGAAGTGCTGCGATCTCAGCACAGTGCAAACTCCGCCTCCTGGACTCAAGCGATTCTCCTGCTTCAGCCTCCTGAGTAGCTGGGATTACAGACATGAGCCTCCATGCCCAGCCACTTTTTAATAATAGCCATTCTGACTTCTGTGAGATGGTACCTCATTACATTTTTAAAAATTATTTATTATTATTATTTTTTGAGATAGAGTCTCATTCTGTTGCCCAGGGTGGAGTGCAGTGGCCCAGTGTCAGCTCAATGCAACCTCCACCTCCTGGGCTCATGAGATTCTCATGCCTCAGACTCTCGAGCAGCTCGGATTACAGGTGTGTGCCACCACACCAAGCTAATTTTTTTTGTTGTTTTGTATTTTTAGTAGAGATGGGATTTCATCATCTTGGCTAGGCTGGTCTCAAACTCCTGGTCTCAGGTGATCTGCCCACCTCAGCCTCCCAAAGTGCTGGGATTACAGGCATGAGCCACCATGCCCTCAATGTGGTTTTGATTTGCATTTTGCTAATAATCAGCGATGCTGAGCTTTTTGTTCCTATGATTGTTGCTTGCATGTATGTCTTCTTTTGAAAAGTGCCTGTTCATGTCCTTTGCCCACTTTTTAATGAGATTGTTTTCTTTTTTTTCTTGTAAATTTGTTTCTTATAGATGCTGGATATTAGACCTTTGTCAGATACATAGTTTGCAAAAATTTTCTCCCATTCTGGGAATGGTCTATCTTATAAGGTTTCTGCTGAGAAGTCCACTGTTAGCCTATGAGTTTCCTTTTGCAGGTGACCTAATCTTTCTCTCTAGCTTCTTTTAAGATTTTTTCTTGCATTTCAGCCTTGGAGAATCTGATGATTATTGGTCTTGGGAATGATCTTCCTGTGAAGTATCTTATTGGAGTTCTCTGCATTTCCTAAATTTTAATGTTAGTATCTCTAGCTAGGTTGGGGAAGTTCTCCTTTGTAATATCCTGAAATATGCTTTTCAAGTTGGTTTCATTCTCACCATCTCTTTGAGGGACATTAATGAGTTGTAGATTTGCTCTGTTTATGTAATCCCATGTTTCTTTGAGGCTTTATTCATTCCTTTTTATTTTTTAATCTCTATTGTTGTCTGACTGCCTTATTTCAGAAAGCCAGTCTTCAGGCTCTGTGATCCTTCTGTCTGCTTGGCCTATTTTGTTACTAATACTTGTGATTGTGTTATGAAATTCTTGTAGTGTGTTTTTCAGCTCTCTCAGATCAGTTGTGTTCTTATTTATTTATTTATTTTTTTGGTGCCATTACTCGATTTTGAACCGAGGTTGCTGCAGTCACAATGCAGAGTATACTGGCTATTTTATTTATCAGCTCCTGCATTTTTTTTTTTAAATCATGATTTTTAGCTTCCTTGCTTTGGGTTTCAACATACTCTATAGCTCGATTATATTAATTCATATCCATATTCTGATTTCTGTTTCTATCATTTCAGCCATCTCAGCCCAGTTCGGAATCCTTGCTGGAGAGGCAATGTGATTTGAAAGAAAGAGGACACTCCAGCTTTTGAGTTTTCAGGGTTCTTGCACTGATTCTTTCTCATCTTTTTGGGCTTATCTACCTTAAAGATTTGAAAATGCTGAACTTTAGATAGGTTTTCTCTTTTCTTTTATTTAATGGCCTTGGGGGTTTGATTGTGGTATAAGGTGGAGTCAGCCAACTGGCTTCATTTCTGGAAGATTTTAGAGGAGCCAATGCTCAGCTCCCAACTCCTGGACTCTGTGTTCTAACTCTGGGGAACTCCTTGCATGGGGCACCAACTTTGTTGTCTGGCTCCTCAAGGTTTGGAATCCATTGCACTGGGGTCGGGGGAGCAAGGTGTGGCAGCTGTGGCAGAGTGCTAGTGGGTGCCAGGGTGCCTGCCTCTGCAGGTGTTCACCACAGTGGCAGAGGCAATGCAGCAGGGGGGTCCTGCTGGAAACAGTGTGCATGGTTTCACTAGAGGTGGTGTTGGCTCAAAGGTGGGGTACTGGTGGATGCACGTTTGGGTGCCTTCTCTGTGCCTTGCAAAGAAGAGTAATCAAATATTTTCCCTTTGATAAATATTTGCCTAATCTACAACTCTCGGTGTAGACAGTATGGAATGCAACATGCTAAACCTATATTTAGGCAGCACAGATCAAGAATCAGAGAATAAGGAAATATTTATTGTGACAGCAAAGCTAATGCTTGCTTTATTTTTTTTATTTATTTTTTATTTTTTGAGACGGAGTTTCGCTCTTGTTACCCAGGCTGGAGTGCAATGGCGCAATCTCAGCTCACCGCAACCTCTGCCTCCTGGGTTCAGGTAATTCTCCTGCCTCAGCCTCCTGAGTAGCTGGGATTACAGGCACGCGCCACCATGCCCAGCTAATTTTTTGTAGTTTTAGTAGAGACGGGGTTTCACCTTGTTGACCAACATTTTCTATTTTTATATAGGAAATCAATCTAGCATAATACAGGTGAATTTTGCACAGAGCAGAGATATCCATTGGTCAGTGTTTCTTATTGACTGCATTATGATTCTCTTCAATAATGTGTTTGAAAATATATTCAGGAAAGCAAATCATTAGAACATGACCCTGTATCTGACTATCCTGGTGCCTTGAAAATAAGTTTTTCACTTCTCCTAAGGTCTGTTATGGATTTCAAACATAACGTTGTTGACAAAAATAAGAAGAAAGACCCAGTAGAACACAAGATTTGAAATTGAATAAGGGAAGTATTAAAGGCTCCGTTGCTTAGTTTGTCAAAATTATAATGAATTAAATTTTCATATATTTCTTGATGACATTTTGTATTAACTGTCCATCCCTGGCTGATATCTGCATTATCTCTGAATGCTGATCTAGTTGGTTTTTGGATATCTGGACTTTGTTATATATGACATTTCTCCCATATGACTTTTAAAAGAGTGCACTCTAAAAAAGTATGCATTCTTTCAGTTAATATCACTTCACATGATAAACAGACTTCATATTCTTATCTTAGAATGGCTGCCACATCCTCAAGCCATGTGAGAACTCTAGTCCCTCTTCCTATATAAATTTAAGGATTTGTCATGTATTGCTAAAGCTATCTTTACTCTGCTTCTTGCATCTGAACTTCCATTTCAATGCAGCAGTCACACGGTAGCTTTGGCAATCAATACTTCTCAACTAAAATAATGTCACAGTTTTGAAAGGTTATCTGAGATAATTCCTTCCCATGCCCTTGTAAATTAAAGAAAATTTCCCAAAGCACAGCTGTAAATATATTGCTATTGTATGCAGAACTCTGTATGTATTTTTGGTTAATTGTCACTGCATATTAAAGCAGTAATAAACACATTTTGAGAAATCTGGGAACATAAAACAATTTAAATAGGCACTACTATTTCCACAATGTAGAGTTAAGCACTAGAAATATTTGTAGGTTGTTTTCCAAATCTTTATTTTCTGCTTACATAATTGTGGTCATGGTAATATAGTTGTGACCAAAGCCAATACACTTAAAATAAAGTTACTTATAAAAGCAATACAAACTCAATGAAGAAAATTAGAAAAATAATTTTAAATCTACAAAGATGAAAAGAAAAAAACACTGAGAATTTTGCAAAGCCATATACAAATACTAATATGACTTTAATGCATTATCTAACACTCTTTTTTCACATTTGAAGTGACAGATACAAATATGAATTGGCACTAAATCAAAATAGTCATAGCTTTTAGATGAAAAATATTACAGAGAGAAATGTATTAACAAATAATAGCAACCATTGGATTTTTTCAGCTACTACTGATTAAATAGTAAAACACATGCACAAAAATTACTTAGGAAGTTCAATATGATTTTTCAAATGCACTGAAAAATCATTAATGAGTATTTTAACCATAAAAATGGGCATTGATTTCCCCTTCAAACTGTAATCTGTGGAAAAGAAAAAGGATCATTTTTTTTGTAATCCCTATATTAAATTCTAAGAATATAAACAATGAATCTTTGTGGAGAAAGAATTGATCTCATAGAACAAATAATTACTTAAATGTCTTTAAATATAGTAAATGATTTTTTGTCAACTATAGCGTAAAAGATATTTCACCTTGGTAATGGTAAGCTGAGCAATTAGAACCAAATCTTCCTGCTGAAGACAGGTAAAAGAACTAAAGGAAATGTTAAAATGAAAACCAAAATAAGCAAACAAAAACCCTAAAAATAAACCAAAAACTGTTGAAAAGTTACATTTGGCCATCCAAAATTTTGAAAAAGATTTACCCACCCTCGGCCACATGCAGTGGCTCATGCCTGTAATTCTCGCACTTTGGGAAGCCAAGGCAGGTGGATCACCTGAGGTCAGGAGTTCAAAACCAGCCCAGCCAACATAGCGAAACCCTGTCTCTACAAAAATACAAAAAGTAGCCAGGCATGATGGTGGGTACCTATAATCCCAGCTACTTGGGAGGGCTGAGGTGGGAGAATCACTTGAATCCAGGAGGTGGAGTTTGCAGTGAGCCAAGATCGCACCACTGCACTCCAGCCTGGAAGTCAGGGCAAGACTGCATCACAAAAGATTTAAAAAAAAAAAAAAAATTACCAATCCCAAACCTAAGAAAAGTCAACAAATTGAAGAGGGAAGGCAAGAGTCCAAATGTGTTTTGCCCTAAAGTTGGAAGTAGCAGCTGTGAAACTCAACTATGATTTTAGTAGCTTGGTAGGCTTTGGTGGGGGTGGAGGGGTAGAGGGTGTAGAGATGGAATGTGGGTGGATATTGGGGGAAGCCCAGGGGTTACCAAGATAAAGATTTTGAAAGACCCCAATAAAACTACTCTGAAATGAGAATGTAAAGGACTATATTCTCAGAGTAAGGACAAACCAGAAGCAAATCAATCTTTGTTCCAGGCAACTTCCATCATTTAGTTACCTCAGCATGAGATTTGAACATAAGTCGATCCTGAATTGGTACCCTTCTAAAGGCCTGGAAGAAGCCACAAAGATTCTCTCTAGTAGGATGTAGAATTATCCTGAACCCCACATTATTCCTCCAAATAATTTTCTGTCAAAAAAAATGAAGCAATCATGGAGAGACAAGGTTTCCACTGTGAATAAAAACCAAAAAACGGAAATAAAAACAAAATCAGAAACATTTCTGCCATTGAAATTATCTGACACAGAGTATAAAACACCTATGAAGGAATGATGTCAACAAGATGGTGGAAGAGGAGTTTTCAGAGCTCATTTTCTTACAGAAACATCAATTTGAACAACTATCCACACATAAAAATACTTTCACAAAGGCTAAGGAATCCAAGTGAGAAATTACAGCATAGAGATGGAGCATAGAAATAAGAAAAGACATGTTGAAAAGGGAGGAAGGACAGTTTCACATTACCTGTTTCACCACTTCCCCAAGTCCTGGCATCACAGCATGGAGAGAGATACCCTTTGCATATGAGAAGAAGAGTAAAGACTGGACTTCACTGCTGACCCCAGTACCACACCTGTGCCAGTGAACCCTGACACTGGGTGAGCATTCACAGACAGGCTCCAGTACAGCCCCTGAGAAACCAGGATCCAGGTTTCCCTAAAGAGATAGTTTCTCTGAGACTGCATTAAAAAAAAAAAAAAAAAAAAAAAAAAAAAAAAAAAAAGCCCAAAAAAAAAAAAAAAAAAAAAAAAAAAAAAAAAGACACAGCATTCTGCCTACGTAAGATTCACTTCAGCTTTAACAACACACATAGGTTGAGCATGAAGGGATAGGAAAAGATGTTCCATGCAAATGGAAATCAAAAGAGTACACAGGTAGCTATACTTAAGGTATAGCTCTGTTTTGTCAAAAAGAGAAAAAAAAAAGTCATTATGTAATGATAAAGGGGTCAAATCATCAAGTGAATAGAACAATTATAAATATGCATGCACCCAGCACTGGAGCACTTAAATATAAAAAATAAATATCTGAAAGGAAAAATTGCTAGTGTTGCAATAATAGTAGTGGACTTCAATACCCTACTTTCAACAAAAGATTGATTATCCAGACCAAAAATTAATAAGGAAATAGGAAAGTTCAACAATACTATACACCAATTGAACCTAACAGACATAAACAGAACATTTATTCCACAACAGAAAAATGTACATTTTTTTCAATCCCACATGAAAAATTTTCCAGGATAGATTATATACTAGGCCACAAAATAAGTCTTAACAAATTTAATAGGATTGAAATTTTACTAAGTATCTTTTCTGACCACAATGGTTTGAAACTTGAAATCAGTAACAGGAGAGGAAAAATAGAAAATGTGCAAATATGTGGAAATTGAATAACCCATTTTTGAACAATTGAAGGATCAAAGAAAAAATTCAAAAGGAAATTTAGAAAATGTTCAGACAAATAAAAATATAAACAAAAGCAATTCTAAAAGGGAAGTTTATAGTGATGAACAGTTATATTAAGAAAGAATAATAATCTCATATAAGCAACTGAAGTCTATACATCAAGGAAAAAGAGAAAAGAAAAAAAA
>NW_016107762.1:483659-573464 GCF_001604975.1 Cebus imitator
AAATACATGTTCCTACATCAAGGAAAAAGAGAAAAGAAAAAAAAAAAACCCAAGTTTTCAGAAGGAAGAAAATAATAAAGATCAGAGCAGAAATAAATGAAATAAAGTCCAGAAAAATAATATGAAGGATAAATAAAACTAGGAGTTGGGTTTTTGAAAAGGTAAGGAAAATGGACAAACTTCAAGCTCAACTAAGAAAAAAGAGAAAAGACTAAAAGAAAATTAAAAACAAAAAAAGAGGTATAACAACTAATACCACAGAAATACATTTTTTTCAAAGCAGTCACATAAATGGTGGCTAACAAATCTATGAAAAAAAAATGCTCAACATTACTAATCACCAGGGAAATGCAAATCTAAACCGCAGTGAGATACTTCATACCTGTTGAAATGGCTATTATCAAAAAGACACCTGTGGTGATTTAATTAGGAGGCCAATACCATGCGTTTCCCTTTCATTTACCTCTTGAAGAGTGGGGTTTTTACCATCACAGAAGCAGGAAGCACTAGTGCGGAAGGAGAAGAAAACATGGGAGAAGATATCTTTCAAAAAGCCTTTGAAGAAAAAGGTAACTACTAGACAGTTTCCAGATTGTTAAAGACTCATGTTTCTAACCTTGAGGATGGATAGGGAATAGGAATAGCTACTTTCAGATAGGTAGATCAGATGTTTCCAGAAGAACAACAGATTTTTCCAACTATTGTGCTTTCCAATTTAAATCTATCTGCCTTATCATTACTGGAAATTTGTCCTCCCATATTCTGAAACATGTACTCTTAGTCTTTGTTTATAACAAAAATATGACTGCTAACTTTTTACTTCTACAGGTGTCCGTGGTTGTATTGGGACTACTGGGCAAATTACTTTCGAAAGGGAAAGCATTTTAAATTTAAGTGACTAACCCTTGCTTACCAAATTAAATCACAGCTCTTTAGTAGTATGTGATGAGAGATACTTTCTGACATGGCTTCAAATTGCTTTTCTACTCATGTTATCCAATATGACTACATTAACCTAACAGGAGAAATTGCCTCTGGAATCAAGGGAGTGGAGGAATCCTGAATAATGTATAAGGTTTTTCATTGCTATGAATTGAACTAAGTAAGTACTTTGCATACATTATTTCAATTAATCTTCAAAGGAACCTGATGAGAAAAGTAGAATCCTCGTTAAACAGATAACAAAGCTGAGCACAGAGAATTTAAGTCATTTGTTAGGAGGCATACAGAGGGTTCTTTGCTGGATTCCAAAGCCCATGATATTAACTACAAGTTATACTTTTTCCGTGTTTCAGGAAACCAGGAGAACACGATGAAGTCATACTAAAAGAAGCTATCTTTGATATTCTAAGGTCTGTTTTGTGGAAGGGAAGTGTATTCATTTCCTCTTACTGCTGTAACAAATTAACACAGGCATGGTGTCTTTAAACAATAAAAAATTCAGCACCATAGGAAAGGTAAAAAAAGAAAACAACAACAACAAATTATTACGGTTTTCAAAGTCAGAAGTCTGAAATGTACTTCACTGGGTTCTGGAGGCTGTAGGGTAGAATCTGTTTCCTTGCCTTTCCCAGCATCTAGAGGCCACCTGCATTCTTTGGTTTGTCTCTATTTCATCATCAAATTTAGCAATGATCTGTTAAGTCTTTCTCATGCCGCATCACTTTGATGCCAACTTGCTTACCTACTTCTTTCACTTATAATTGCACTGCGCCCACCTGGATTATCCATTATCTCAAGGCCAAATGAGCAGCAATTTTAGCTGTATTTTAAGAACTCCCCTTGCAATGTAATAGGGCATATTCATAGACTCAGAGTTTGAGGATGTGGATATCTTTGACGGCAGTTGGTGAGAAAGGTGAGATTATTCTTCTTACCACAGACAGGGTAAGTTTCTTTATAGTAGCGATGCTCAGAGTTAGGCACTAATCTGATTTGGAGTAGAACTCTTCTAGTAAATGTGAATTTTACAAAGGAAGTCCAGTCCCTAATTTAAAAATCCAGCAAATTTCATATAAGGCATCTGAGTGTCAGACAAGTTAGCAAGGGATTCTAGTCTCGGCAGTGGAGATGAATTTCAAATCTGGAGACCAAGACGGAAGTCCTGTTATGGGATCAAATCAAAAGATGAGAAAAACCTGCTCTAGGAAGCTTAAGAATTTCACAAGAGCTCACAGGTCCTTTCAAGCAGCTTGGATCAATGCAGCCAGATCAATTTTCTCTCCCCTACCTTCTTCTAGAAATTGTGCTTCTAACATTTGTTCATATTTAGTTTGAATAATCTCAGGGAGTAAGTGGTATAGAGCCTTTAAAATAAGCCATCAGTACCTGTAATTAACAGAGGAGGAGCTGGCATTTTCTTCCATTTAAAATGCTATCCATCCTCAAAATCAACTGCAAATGCCACATCTGCCTTGAAGCCTGTCCTAACGCTCTCATCAGAAATGATTTCTCTCTTTTATATAGCCAAGGTGCTTTCTCTGTATATCCCTATAGCACTTACAACTCCCTATCTTTTGCCAGCAAAAGTGATTATTTGTGAGCACACACACTATTTAGTTGGAGGTATATTTCCCAGGGCTTCCTAGAAAAAGCAGCACAAACTCAATGGCTTAAAACAACAGAAATTTATTCTTTTATATTTCTGAAAGCTAGAAATCTGAAATTAAGATGTTGGCAGGGCCGTATTATCTCCAAAGCTTCTGGAGTTGGAGCCTTCCTTGTCTTACCCAGCTTCCAGTAGTCCTGGGCATCCTTTGGTTTGCTGCAGCATAACTCCAATATCTGTCTCTGTTTTCATATGGCTGTTTTCTGTCTATGTATGTCTAAGTCCAAATTTCACTCTTCTTATAAGGACGCTGATGAATTGATAGGACTAGTTGGATTAAATAACACTAGGAACATAGAAGAAATAACTATACATGGAAATGAATATGCACATTCATATTGGCAGTGTGCTATCATGGGTTATTCATATATTTATAAACATTAAGAGGCTATTTCAGAAACAAATAGCTTTATGTTCCAACAGCATATATCAAGTAATGTTAAATGAAGAATGTATATACATCACTTATTTATTAGACTATAAATTCCCTGTAGTCATTAGACAAATGCTTTGTACATGACTTACACAATGTAAGGCTTTCAATGAATGAATGCTTCTTAAACATATGCCTTACACTGAAAGAGATATTTCATAACTACAAAATTTTAAGTAAAAGAAATTTCAATTTATCAGATGTTTTGTGGGATATATACATGTAAATATGTGTGTGCATGTATATATATATTTACATGTGAATGTGGTCTATGAAATATATATATATATACACACACACACACATACATACATAAAATAACACATTCTGTATAGGAAAACAGTAAAGACGCCAGTTTTATCTATTACATTGCTAATTGCTTGAAAATAAAGCAGTCTGGAACAGTGTCTGTGAAATAAATAACTCTAGCGAAACATGTAGAATTCTATCTCTACCCACAATATATAGATTATGTTTCTTCATAAAAATTATTAATCTTGAAAATTCTAGTTTTTATCATTTTTATTTGGAAGGATTACTGTAATTATTTATAAATCCACAAAAGGGAACATATGAAAACATTTTGTATGTTATCATCATTAAGCATTTTTCATTTATAAAATATGAACAAATCATAGCTACATACTCCATAATCTATTCTATATATATGTATGCATGTATTTTCAAGACTGAGGCACATCCAAACCCAAAGGGCCTCCCTTAGCATTAGAAAAGGTGGAGAGACATTGCCTCTATTTTGGTTGCTATAGAGATAACAGTCTTACAAAGCCAAACTCAAGGGCCTGGTTACCA
Organism: Cebus imitator; assembly: GCF_001604975.1. Classification (NCBI taxonomy): domain Eukaryota; kingdom Metazoa; phylum Chordata; class Mammalia; order Primates; family Cebidae; genus Cebus; species Cebus imitator. Next base: position 487,514 of record NW_016107762.1, read on the forward strand.
AGATAGCCAACCTAGTTCTGAATTCAGGTTATTTTCTTTGTCTCTTGCTTTGCACGTCCTGTTGCCTCGTTTGCCTTTGGTTAGGACATTTGCTTTACCTTTGCCAAAGTACTGTCACTTTTGGTATAAATCAGAGATGGAGGATGTGGTTACACAAATGCTCAGGACTCTCATAGTGGCAGCTCCCCATGATGTAGTCCTTTCACAGGTGAGTCAGTTTTGGAGTTTTGGAGAACAAATGGGTTATTGTGTCTTGGCACCCATGGCTACATCCTTGGCTTGCCAAGTCAAAATCTCATTGGGTAATTAAGGAATTCTCATAATGTTCCTTAAGTCCCATCTTTGGCAGACATGATAAAGGTTATACCACTTTGGATGACATAAATGGAAAAATGTAAGTAAGCCAGAAGCAATAATAGCAGATGAGCTCTGCCAGGTAGTGAAGACGATATATGAGATGATCAAAACAGCAGTTGAGAAGTCCACATGAAATAAAATGTTCAAAAGCTGCAATCAGGAGCCCTCTGAGGAATGTTAATACAGGCATAATGATAGTGAACTGAGACCAGGGTATTGAACTAGTGGTTGTAATGTTTCTCAAAGGTCCATGGCTAGACTGTCCAGACAGTTACATGTATCACATAGCCATAGAGATAAAGCTAAGGTTGTATTCCAGATAGGAAAAAGGTTGAAATATCATGCCATTGGGGTGGAGTGGAGGAAAAAGAGATGACAAATTATCTATAGGAGCTCAGGCATTTACATGGGTGGAAACAGGAAGATGATTCAGTAAGTTGGGAAAGATATTTGTGCCTCTATATGTTTACAAAGTCAAAGAGGTAATTCATCTGCACAGATATGTTTAACTAGCTTTATATATTTATACCTGTTGTTCTTGTCTTCTTTAAAGTTTACTTAATACATGGTATTTAAATTACTGGTTTTATACTATGACAAATTATTAGCTGCTGTTTAAGCCGACGTTGATTTATTTTGTTACTTACATTCTTGGTCCACTTCTTAGTGATTACAGAAAACATTCTTAAAAACATTCTCAAAACACAGTTGATTCTGATTTAAAAAATCAACAACAACAACAAGAAGGCAACTGTTCATCAACTTTTTTTTAAGTACCTAAGAATCACCATTACATTTTTAAAGACAAGCATATGTCTAAGAGGGGAGATGTTTGATTTAGTGGCTTTATCACTCTGAGCAATGCTACTGGACTACTGAAGTTATGAATCTCAAAGGATAGTTCAGAGTAAACTCTGGTTAGTAAATAAAGCAGTTAATGTTATTCATGTACTATGTGAGCAGTTTAAAAAGGATGATATTTACGTAATTATCTGTTATATTTCTATTATAGTCTCCTAAAACAAATATTTCAACTCACAATAAATTATACCAGATATTAGCAATTGTCATCAATTGATGATGGAATGGCTATAATGAGTCATTCTAATTCCTTCCTTCTCTTTTTCCTTCTTCTCTTCAACAAATGTTTCTTGAGTGCTATATGCATTAAATGCCAGGCACTGTTGCTAGATGATAGATACCATAGAAAGAATGTTTTTACAAAGCAAAGTCTTTACCCCTGGAAAGTTTACAATCAGATGGAGAGCAAGATATAGGAGAAGAGACAGAAATCAGAAATTACAATAGCGTGTGAAAAGGGACATGATTGAAAGTTGTGCCAAGTGCTAAAGATGCCATTGGCAGGTTGCTTCTGCCAGCAGGGTGGTAAGAGAAGAGATATTCATTAAAGACTTTCAAACACCCCACCTGAATTACAACTGGAAGGAAGGTGAGGGGCTTACAATGCAAGGAAGAGAGATAAAAAGCGTTGTGTAAGGAGGAAGTGAAAGGGGTAAAGACTGCAAAGCAAGAGAAATCCCACTGTGATCTAAAATCCAAAAGATATTTAATATTACTGAAGAGAAAAATGAAAGGGAAATGGAGGAGAGACACAGCTGGAGACAGAAGCTGTGGCCAGATAACGAAGGGCTTTGAATTTTACTCTTAAGAAATTTAGACCTTTCCTAAATGCTACAAAGAGGGGAAAATGAAAGCTCTTTAGCAGAGAAATGGCACTGTAGCAGCTCATATCTGACTTGTATTTCCTCCTTAGGACAATCCTTGTTTTCAAAGAACTGCCTCCTTCTTTACTAGAAGAAAGCAGTAAGTAATTCTGCCCAGCCTCAACCTTTCTGTGATTTGACTATGTGATTCCTGATTGAAGTCGAATCACTTCTCTCTATTAGAGATTTGGGTTTCAGGCTAAGATACTATGTTCTAGGAGAGCTAAAAGACGAATGCTGCTGGGGCAGTCATGTGCCTGAAGAAGTAGAGGAGGTCAGGATGCATAGAGACAATGAATCAAATGGCAAAACTGCAGCTAAGAAAATGAAACCTGTGTTATGATCAAGTTATAAACAACCTAGAAAGACCCCACCCAAAAAAACGATGTATCTTGATACATAGAAAATATCAAGGATGAAGGTAGGGTTTGGACCGAAAAACAAAACTGTGAGCCAAATTCAACAAATTCAATGAAAGTAGAGACAGCCAGCAGATGGTTGAGCAGAAATAACTAAGGTAAGATAGAGATTGGTAGAGACAACTATCAGCACTAAAAAACAGTTTTTTAGTAAAATTTGGGAGCATAAATTGTATATAGGCAGCAATGGAAGGAAAGTAAATTATGAGATATAAGAGAATATAAGAAAGTAAGAGCTGAAAGAAAAAGTGTGCTATACTTGTGGGAAAAGCTAGGTTTTCTAACGTTTAGTGTTGCAGAAAATAATTATAAAAATAAAATAAATTATGAAAATATGCAAAATACTTTGTCCTGAAACGAGGTTTCAGAAAGCATGTTGTAAATGTTTGGGGAGATGGTTAAAACAAAAACTGGGTTAGAGAGAGGAGTTATATTGAATTAAATTTGTCTGTAGGTGCATCTCACCTTTGTGTAATAAGAGAAACAGTAAGTATCAAGGTTCCTTATAAGCTAGATTTAAATTGACAGCAAAACATAAGTAACTACAAAGTATTTGTAGGCAGGCGTTGAACTAGCACGTTTTAGTTTCAGTGTAGTAAAATTTGTCTCACAATGTATAAAAGCTATTGAGGCAATAAAAACTCAGCCTTCTTATAAGCAGGTCTATTAAGCAAATGAAAAAATGAACATTATATCTGTAACAATCTTGAAGAAGATGAACCATTTTAGCGCTGTCTTGCTTCCAGTGAGAAAACTGGCCTTCAATCGTTGGGTAGAAATGCTCCAGTGGAAATCTTACTGCTGCTATTGATATGCTGAGATGCACTTTGACTCACTCGTTTTTCCTCTTTGAAGAATAAATTGAATCGGGGACTCATACAATTAGCTAACATTATATTCCTTCCAGAATAGTGGATATTGTCTAACTAAATATTAACATCATTGCTGTTCAAAAGCTCTTGTGTGAATGCATGGTAAGATTTTTGATGGTAAAAACAAATAACAGTAATTGACACTTACTGAACCCTTCATATAACGGAATTGTGCAAAGTGTTTACACCATGACGTTATTCAATTCTCCTATCAAAATTATGGAAGTAGATGTGGTTATGCCCATTTTATTAGTTAGGAAGTAGAAGACTAAAAGACTGTGTAATTTGTCCATATTCTCCCTGTTAGTAAGTCAGAACTGAAGAGTTTTCGCAGTTCATGACTTTTTGCAAACTGTCAGTGAGCCAATGAGCGAAGTTTTCAGCACACATGCACTTATACTGTATATATTTCACAATTTAGGGTTCGTTTTTAAGAAGCGAGCCTGCATTTTTCCAAACACATACCTGAAATTTTATTAAGCTACCACCTCCACATATGTAAGGAATATGGACTGGATTATAAGATATTATTCTACGGTATAAAAGGCCAGAGTTTCCCATAGATGGGGCTCACCATGTTAAAAGTCAGCTCTTTTCCCAAATTTAAATAATAAATAGTAAAAATATGTTAAAATACTTATGTTTACAAACATATTATTTCACTTTGAAAAAAACTAGAGGTTTTATGAAATAGGTTATAGGTGAAATAAATTGTCTTTCTTACCAGTTTTTACCTGTGCTCAATTTCCTTTTAATTAAATTATGGTTTCAAACAGAACATTGAAATGCCTATCTAAAATTTTTCTTAAGGTCAAAATTTTATCTAGGGCACTAAAGTGCCTCAAGCTTCCACTTGGCTCTTCTGTGGTTTTGATATCAAAAGTCTTGGAGATAGTTTTCAATTTAAAATTTTACTTTCTTTTTAATGCTAAATATCTAATCTTTTTCATCACAAGAAGAAAAGTAAATGTGCTAATTGGGTTCCTTAGAATTACTTTCAGCTTTTAAATTCACATATCTTTCCCTACTTTTTAGAGGAGAGGGGAAAAAGTTGCAATATGTCTGTGCATAATGCCCAAAGGAGTAGTTTTTTCCTTCTCCCTTTTTTTTTTTTTAATTTTACTTTAGGTACATACTATATCCAGCATTCTCCCCCTGTTATCCCTCGCCACCCTCCCCACCCCCTGCTGTCCCTCCCCTACCCCTACAACTGCCCCCAATGTGTGATGCTCCTTTCCCTGAGTCCACGTGTTCTCGTTGTTCAACACCTGCCTGTGAGTGAGAACATGCAGTGTTAGGTTTTCTGTTCTTATGTCAGTTTGCTGAGAATGATGGCTTCCAGATTTATCCAAGTCCCTACAAAGGACACAAACTCATCGTTTTTTATGGCTGCATAGTATTCCATGGTGTATATGTACCACATTGTCTTTGTCCCGCCTATCATTGATGGACATTTGGGTTGGTTCCAGTACTTTGTTATTGTACACAGGGCTGCAATGAACATACATGTGCATGAATCTTTATAGTAGAACGATTTATAGTTCTGTGGGTATATACCCAGTAATGGGATTGCTGGGTCAAATGGAATTTCTATTTCTAGATCCTTGAGAAATCACCATACTGTCTTCCCCAATGGTTGAACCAATTTACACCCCCACCAACTGTGTAGGAGTGTTCCTATTTCTTCACATCCTCTCCAGCATCTGTTGTCTCCAGATTTTTTAATGATCACCATTCCAACTGGCGTGAGATTGTATCTCAATGTGGTTTTGATTTGCATTTCTCTAATGACCAGTGATGATGAGCATTTTTTCATATGTTTGTTGGCCTCATATATGTATTCTTTTGAAAAGTGTCTGATCATATCCTTCACCCACTTTTGAATGGGTTTATTTGTTTTTTTCCTATATTATCTGTTTTAGTTCCTTATAAATTCTGGATATTAGCCCTTTGTCAGATGGGTAGATTGCAAAATTTTTTTCCCATTCTGTTGGTTGCCGGTTCACTCTAATGATGGTTTCTTTTGCTGTACAGAGCTCTGAATTCTAATTAGATCCCATTTGTCTATCTTGGCTTTTGTTGCCATTGCTTTTGGTGTTTTAGTCATGAAGTCCTTGCCTATGCCTATGTCCTGGATGGTTTTGCCTAGATTTTCTTCTAGTGTTTTTATGGTGTTAGGTTTTATATTTAAATCTTTAATCCATCTGGAGTTAACTTTAGTGTAAGGTGACAGGAAGGGGTCCAGTTTCTGCTTTCTGCACATGGCTAGCCAGTTTTCCAAACACCATTTATTAAACATGGAATCCTTTCCCCATTGCTTGTTTTGTCAGGTTTGTCAAAGATCAGAGGGTTGTAGATGTGTGGTGTTGCTCCTGGGACCTCTTTTCTGTTGCATTGGTCTATGTCTCTGTTTTGGTACCAGTACCATGCTGTTTTGATTACTGTAGCCTTGTAGTTTATTTGAAGTCCGACAGTGTGTTGCCTCCAGCTTTGTTCTTTTGCTTAGGATTTTCTTGGCTATGTGGGCTCTCTTGTGATTCCATATGAAGTTTAAAGTGGTTTTTTCCAGTTCCGTGAAGAAGGTCATTGGTAGCTTGATGGGGATAGCATTGAATCTATAGATTACTTTGGACAGTATGGCCATTTTCACAGTATTAATTCTTCCTACCCATGAGCATGGAATGTTTTTCCATCTGTTTGTGTCCTCTCTTATTTCATTGGCCATCTTGGAGAGTCCCCTTTCCTTCTTAAGAGTAGGTTTTTTAGACAGTTTCAAAGATTGTTCAAATACTTATGATGTTTTCTATCTGCTTTCAACTGGTTTCTTTTTGTTGCTGTCTACTAGTCTGAAATGATTTTACTTCATGATTTCTGACTGTTCATTTTCATAGAGGTAAGTCCTATTTTTCTCAGACAATTGAAATACCTGACTTTAAAAAATATTGAAGCAAAACATAATTTCAAAATAGTTCAATAGCATAATTTTTCTGTAGTCCCTAATGAACACTTTATAAAACCATAAACTCAAACTCTTAAAGGTTATTAGTTTTAATAACTACCTAAAATTATTTTATTTTACCAACATGGAGTTTCGATTCTCATATCTTGGTTTTAAGTGTATTCTTTGCATTCCAGGGGTTTTCCACACATCTCCTAGAGAAAATGGACGTTTTTTTGGTAACCTGTGTTGAGTCTTGTGTTCTTTTCTCATTTAAATGCAATACTGGGATGTCATACCTGAGAAAATCTTATTTGTTTTCCTGACTTGAACCAACTTAAAAATATAAATCTAAATAATTCCCTTATTACATTATGAATCTATTCTCCTTTTCTTGCATCTGTTCTCTTTTCCTCTACTTTTGACTCCTAAATTTTTAAACATCTTGCACATTCATATTCTTTAAAATAGATTAAATGATAAATTGCATAAATCATTTCCTTCTTATAGAGGTATTTGAGAATAATGTAACCACAGCTATTATTTAAATTATAACATTTCCTTAATGCATATGTAAAGTGGTAGGGGCATATTCCTGTCAAATATAGGAAGACTTATTTTCATCTGCACAGAGAAATAATCTCATAGAGAGAGGGCATTAAAAATATATATCAGCCTAGAATTCTATAACTTCCCTTGAAGCCCCCAAATTGAACAAAAATTACGTAATGGAATATAACTGCTTGAATATTTGTTCCTGTGGTCATTTAATAGTTGCCACAAACTCACTTTAATGCCTTCTGGAGATTTAGCCTACTTCTACAATCTTCAATCAATAATATTTTAAGGAAAGAGAAATAAAAGGACCCCATGTTGCATCAGCTTTGCTATTGCCTTGCTCAGACTGTGCCAGCCTTCATTTTGCTTACTTACAATCCAACAGGGAAGACAGATAAGTAAATGGTCTCTATCTTGTTATTGGTCTTAGTTTATGAGACTGCCGTAACAACATATCTTGATAATTTATAAACAATAGAAATGTATTGCATAAGATCAAGGGATGAGTAGATTCCAGTGCCTGGTAAGCACGTGCTCTTCATAGATGATGCCAACTATGTGTGCTGACATGGAAGAAGGGGCACACAGGCTTCCTCAGACCTCTTTCATGAGGGCGCTAATCCTATTCATGGAGTGTGTGTGTCGGGGTTCCACTTTCATGACCTAATCACTTCCCAAAGACCTCACCTTTTAATATCATTGCATTAGGAATTAGGTGTCAACACATGAATTTGAAAAGGACACAAACATTTAGACCAGAGCATTGTTTATTCCCAATTTCTTGATCGTTTTCCTTCTAGTTTCCCAGCTCCAAGAGGTTAGGTTCTTGCCTTATTCACTAATCTTTCCAGAGACTAAGGCATTGTCCCTGGGTCATGTGCTATCAGATCTGCCTAAATGTCTTTTTCTATACATGCCATTCTGCTGATGGAACATGTCCCTGAGGTCTTGCTCTGTTTAACTCTTTAGATCTTTGCGAATCCAGTGCTTCCTGAAAATGACATTCTGGTTATCCAGACCCAGCTCATTACCTGTGCTCTCCTTTCACATCAGACTGGTGTTTCAGGGCTGTCCATCCATCTTTTTTCTGATTATATTATCTTTTTTCACAGAATAGTTTTAAAACAGTGCAAGAGTGGTTTTGAAATTTGTTGTAATATATGTTGCTTATCATTTGACCAATGAGTAGTTGTCTCTTCTAAGCAAGAGAATCAGAGAAAGATGATACATAAAGTAAAATTGTAAACTCCAAGTGGAACTGCTGTAAGAGAAAAATGAAGCAGTTCACAAAGGGAGATAAAATGTACCACCTTGGCAAAATATAATAGTTTTACATTATTATTGTTAACATTAAATTTTTCATAATGATAATATAGTAAGGGTAAACATTGGCAAGTATAGTGAAATGAAATAAAACCTGAATATTTAAATGGTTACAATGTGAGTTTAACTTGAGAATGAACAATTTGAAAAAAGAATAAAATATAACCTAGTTGTCACTTATCAAAACTTATTTTATAAAGTTAACTGAACTAGGACTTGAATAGATATTTATACACTTATGTTCATAGAGGATTATTCATAATAGCCAAAAGATGGAAGTGATGCAAGAGTCCATAGATGGACAAAAGGATTTAAAAAATGGTATAAACATGCAATAAAATATTATTTATTCTTAAAGAGGAAGGAAATTCTGACACATGTTATAACATGAATATTGAAGATATTATGCTAAGTGAAATAAGCCAGTCAAGGGCAAATATCTGATTCCACTTATGGGAGGTACCTAGAATAGCCAAGTTTATAAAGACAGAAAATAGAATAGTGGTTGCCATGGGCCAGTGGGAGGGAATGGAGAGTTATTTTTTGATGGATACACAGCTTCAGTTTGGAACAATGATAAAGTTCTGGTGTGATGGTGGCACATTAATATGAATGTATTTAATGCAACTGAACTATAGGCTTAAAAATGATTAAAATGCCAAGAAAATGATGGTAAGCCACAGACTGGGAGAAAATGTTTGCAAAAGATATGTAATAAAAGATTGTTATCCAAAACATACAAAGATCTCTGAAAATTTAACGATAAGAAAATGAATAATGCAAAAAAATGGTAAAGACCTGAACAAACACCTCACCAAAGAAAACATACAGGTGACAAATAAGCATATGAAAAGATGTTCAACATCACATGTCATTAGGGAATTGCAAATTAAAGCAATGATGAGCTACCATTCCATACCTATAAGAATAGCTCTATCCAAAACACTATTGGTGAGGATATGGAGGAACAGAAACTCTCATTCATGGCTGGTGGGAATGAAAATGGCACAGCTACTTTGGAAGACAGTTTGGCAGTTTCTTATGAAACTCCTCACAAAGTACTTAAAATGATCCACAGAGAAGAAGAAGACATTAAAAATACAGAAAGGAGTATAAAAAAACATTTGACATGTGATAAAAAAAAAAAAGTCTAACATATGTAATTGGAGACATAAAAGGGAAGAGAGTGAGTACTTAAAGAAATTCAGACTCAGAATTTCTCAAAACTGATGTATCACATCAAATAACATGGTCCAAGAAGTTCTCTGTTCCTCTACCTTCCCATGTATTAAAAACAAATTAAATGAATAATTTACCACAATAGAAATGCAATAAATAAATAAATAAGACATCTAAAACAAAATTTAGGAGATGTTATTATTCACCTTAGGGTTGGCAAAGATGCTTTAGAGAAGACACAAAAGTCCTAACTATTAAAATAATTGGTAAATTAGTCTTCATTAATATTAAGTGCTTGTACTCACTAAAAGTTGCCTACAGAGAGTAAAAGACAAGCTGCACGCCAGAAGACATAAGCAATGCATTATTATAACAATAAACTAATATTCCAAAATTTTTGAATGCCACAAAAACTCTGCAAGTCGATCATGGAAAAACGAAAAATTGCAATTAGAAATGTTTTAAAGAAACAAAGGCCTAGAAAAGGTACTTTATAAAAGACAATATTCAATTAGCCAAATAAATATGAAAAGTGTTGAATAACCTAATTAGTCACCCCCGATGCAGGTTAAATCCACAATGACATATTACTGCATCCACCCCACCTGAAGGGCTAATATTAAAAGGACTGGCCAAACCCAGAATGGCAAGTATGTAGTCCACTGGGACTCAAATATATTACTGGTGGCTGTGTTAATTACTACAATCACTATTAAATACTATTGGAATGTACAGTAGTGCTTAAAATGTATACCATTTAACTCAGGAATTCCATATATACACATATATATAGTTTTGCTTTACTATAAATATGTATGGTATACATACACACATATATAATAGGTATATTATATATGAGATATACTTATTATATATTATAATATATAATATATACCTATATATAATTGCTGTATATACATATACAGTAATTTCACACATGGTATATAAATAAACATATATAATATAATGTATATACCTTCTAAGAAAAAAATGAGTTAATATACAAAAATATGAATAAGAATATTTATAGTTGTTTTATTTATTACAATCAGAAACTGAATTGCAAATACCCACCAGTGAGGGAATGGCAATGAAAAAGCACAACATGAATGAAAACTCACAAGCATAAATGTTGAGCAGGAAAAGCAAGATACAGAAGAATATGTACTATATGATTTTATTATATAGAATTTAGTAACAGACAAAGCTACTATATGATGACAAAAGTCAAAATAATGATAATCTAATGGGGAAATTTTGACTGAGATGGGCATAAGGAAGTGTCTGGGTGCTGAAATTGTGCTATGGATTCATCCCAAGAATATTTATATATTTAAAGTTTCTAAATCTGTGTTTTTTGCTTCAATAGAGGATTTGCTAATAAAGTAATAAATATATAGCAATGCATTTTCAAAAAGTTAATACAGCCACTTTACTTGACAAAGAAAAGAATATTATCTGTTTACAAAATGTCTTCCATTATCTTTTCTCCTGTCATTTTTATGGCCAAGGGTGACTGCTTTTCTGACTCCTGCCTGTTTTTGAACTTTATATTAATTGAATTTCTTGTGGTTATGGTTTGTTTATTCTCATTGCTTGTAGTATGACATTGAATGAATATACCAAAATTTTCGCTTTTTTATTCTACTAAAGATGGCATTTGAGTTTTTTCCAGGGCTAAAATATATTTCTTCTACAAACATTCTTGTACATGTATCTTGGCAAATATAAATATATACTTATGTTAGGTATATTGACTTGAATGGTTTACCAAGATATTTCTGTTCCTATCCAATGTAAATTCCTTTTAGCCCTTGGTAATCATCCGTAAATCTCTTTAAACTGATAAGCAACTTCAGCAAAGTCTCAGGATACAAAATCAATGTGCAAAACTCACAAGCATTCCTATATACCAATAACAGACTTAAAGAGAGCCAAATTAAGAACGAACTGCCATTCACAATTGCTACAAAGAGAATAAAATACCCAGGAATACAACTAACAAATGATGTAAAGGACCTCTTCAAGGAGAACTACAAACCACTGTTCAAGGAAATAAGAGAGGACGCAAACAGATGGAAAAACATTCCTCGCTCATTGTTAGGAAGAATCAATATGGTGAAAATGGCCATACTTCCCAAAGTAATTTACAGACTCACCACTATCCCCATGAAGCTACCTATGACGCTCTTCACAGAACTGGAAAGACCGCTTTAAACTTCATATGGAACCAAAAGGGAGCCCACACAGCCAAGTCAATTCTAAGCAAAAAGAACAAAGCTGGAGGCATCACACTACCTGACTTCACACTATACTACAAAGATATAGAAATCAAAACAGCATGGTACTGGTACCAAAACAGATATATACCAATAGAACAGAACAGAGGCCTTGGAAGCAATGCCACATATTTACAATCATCTGTTCTTTGACAAACCTGACAAAAACAAGCAATGGGGAAAGGATTACCTGTTTAATAAATGGTGCTGGGAAAACTGGCTAGCCATGTGCAGAAAGCAGAAACTGGACACGTTCCTGAAACCTTACACTAAAATTAACTCCAGATGGATTAAAGACTTAAACATAAGACCTAACACCATAAAAACCCTAGAAGAAAACCTAGGCAAAACCATTCAGGACATAGGCATAGGCAAGGACTTCATGACTAAAACACCAAAAGCATTGGCAACAAAAGCCAAAATAGACAAATGGGATCTAATTAAACTCCAGAGCTTCTGCACAGCAAAAGAAATAATCATTAGAGTGAACTGGCAACCAATGGAATGGGAAAAAATTATTGCAATTTACCCATCTGACAAAGGACTTATATCCAGAATTTAAAAAATGCTAAAACAGATTTACAAGAAGAAAACAAACAAACCCATTCAAAAGTGGTAAAAGATATGAACAGACACTTTTTAAAAGAAGATATATATGAGGCCAACAAACATATGAAAAAATGCTCATCACCACTGTCAGAGAAATGCAAATCAAAACTACATTGAGATACCATCTCACACCAGTTAGAATGGCAATCATTAAAAATCTGGAGACAACAGATGCTGGAGAGGATGTGGAGAAATAGGAACACTTTTACACTGTTGGCGGGAGTGTAAATTAGTTCAACCATTGGGGAAGACAGTGTGGCAATTCCTCAAGGACCTAGAAATAGAAATTCCATTTGACCCAGCAATCCCATTACTGGGTATATATCCAAAGGATTATAAATCGTTCTATTATAAGGACACATGCACATGTATGTTCACTGCAGCACTGTTTACAATAGCAAAGACTTGGAACCAACCTAAATGCCCATCTATGATAGAATGGACAGGGAAAATGTGGCACATATACATCATGGAATACTATGTAGGCATAAAAAACGATGAGTTTGTGTCCTTTGTAAGGACATGGATGAACCTGGAAACCATCATTCTCAGCAAACTAACACAAGAACAGAAAATCAAACACCACATATTCTCACTCATAGACAGGTGTTAAGCAATGAGAACACATGGATACAGGGAGGGGAGCATCACACACTGGGGTCTGTTGGCAGGGACTGTGGGGAGGCCAGTGGGGGGTAGGGAATTGTGGAGGGGTAACATGGGGAGAAATGCCAGATATAGGTGATTGTTATGTCTATACCTATGCAACAATCCTGCATGTTCTTCACATGTACCCCAGAACCTAAAGTGCAACAAAATACATATTAAAAATCATCATCATCATCATCATTAAGTGTTATCATTTCTGAAATCCAAAGGTACCTGTTCATAATCATTTATTTGTGTGTTTGATTGGTCTTCATCTTTACTCAATTATTTCCAATATTTATTTTTCCTTTTTTCTCAATGAGAATGAAGTTCCTAGAGAAAGAAGCAGGAATCAAGAAAAAGAGATAACAGAAATGTCACTATTTCCTGACAAGCCGATTGCTCAGTCTTTTGAAATGTTTTCACAGGGGCCACAGGTATTCACTGCAACTGCAAACAATCTATGGCAGTAGGGGAGGAAGGAAGAATTTATCTCCTGACTTCCAACTTCCATTGGTTCAAATTCTCCCATGAAGGCTTTACTCCCCTGAACTCTTGGGTTGCATGTGCATAAATGCCAAGTGAATCCTGGGGTAACTCATACCTCAGTGGCACCAGGGAAGTGCCAGAATATGAGATAAAGGTACACAGCACTGATGTGATGTAGGAACTGTTGGAGAATTCGCATGAACAGCGGTGTACTAGGAGTAGTTTGCAAGGCAGGCTGCAGGTCTGTAGTGAAGATGGTGGCAACCGTAGAAATCTGGCTGCATGACCATGGAATTGGTGTCAGCTGCTGCTGTCTCTCTCTCTGGCCCAAAGGCAAAGCAAGTGCATGAATTTAGGTGTCACATAAACAGAAACTTTCTTTCAGATCAACTCATGTCTTCTAATCACATACGTACATGTCTTTCCTAAGGTAAAGATGCTCTAATTTCTTCCTGGGATGTGATGTACAAATCTAATTTAACAACATTTCAACCTTCAAAAAAGCCTTTAAAAGAGACAGCAAAGCAAGCTCCAGTACCCTCTGTTGCAGATGGTTCCTAGCCTGTACTCATCATCTTTCTCCACTGTCTCCCACTTTAGATTTCCCTCATGCTCAGCTAACATTCTTGCTTGGTGGACTGCCAGCCTAGTGGGAAAACCCAGATCTTCATCCCCAAGAGGTCTGAGCTCATAGTTGCCTTGCCCTTGTCAAGGTATTGTTGTTGCAACTGCCCATTTATAGTTTTCAACTGATGTAGGAGTCCCAAGAAACAACACAGTTTAATCCCCTGAATTCTAGGTACTTATCCTATATCCACTGTGTACCAACCACCCTAGCTTCTTCATGGTAATTGAGCTTGATTACCCCCACTGGTATAGTAACTCCTTTCTTTGCTTTAAAAAAGGCCAAATCATGGTTGCAACTTCCAATTTGGTGTAACATTTTGTACTGGCAAAAGTTTTCTTTAGAGTAAGGTGGCTCAGTAGACAATTGTGCATTCCAGAAGTCAGCACCCCAACCCCACAGGAATTGTATATAATAATTTCTATAGGAATGTATTACTGTTCTCTTAAAAGAGGAAAGAGACAAACCTGTTCTGTCACCAAATGGCTAACTGGCCTCCCTGAGGAGTGAAGCCATATTGAGCGCTCAATCTTAGTCTCTGCTGCCAGCAGTCTGAGCATCCAGCAGGAGTAAGGTTAGCTTAGCCTTGGAAAGGGAAGACCCATGTTGTCAGGTTCATGCACAAGTTACAATCCTGTCTCACATTGCTCCAAGTGTGACCCATAAGTTATGCATTTGTGGACACCGAGTAGTTTCCACAGCATCTCATGACTCCAACAAGAAACCCGGGGCATAAAGTGAGAAACACGTGATGTATATTTAAAATCAATGTGAGAAAGAAGTTGCCGACTGAGTCCCAGATTTACAGTCATGATGAAACAGTTTGTGCTGATGCTGTGACACTTGCTGGCCTACATGCAGAGCAAGTATAGAGATCATAGTGACATACAAACTCAATCTGCTCTGTCCTGATTTTCTGGTGCCTTAAGCAGTGATTTGGTATGCTTACTGGGTAAGTCAGCCCTGAAAATATAATAAAAGGCAGACTATGTGATGTGCTACAATTAGTCCCAACATTCAACCAGTATGTTCTGGTGTGGCATACTGACTGGTAGGTTTGATGGACCATACTTCTGCTTGATTAAATTTCAGAAAGCACAAATGAGGGTTAAAAGAAAAGAGATTTCCAGACTGACATGTCTGAAAGAAAGGTGGAAAGGTAAGAAATAGAATGCCTCCCATTAGAATTACTAATCAACTCATTGTCTTAAAATAAATTAACAAGTTAAGAGCAGGATCCCGAGGTTTTTCTTGGATGAAAGCCCAAGAAAGCTGCTGAGATTTAATAGACAAAGTAAGGTTATAGAATATTTTTAAGAGGGGTAACAGAACAACCAGACTGTTGCTACAGGAAAAACAAGTTAATAATACTGTTTAGAAGATCAAATTTAAGGTTAGGAAACTCAATTACTTTAGCCTCAGTTGAAGCATAATGAAGCTTGGATTTCACTAATGTCAATGTGAATGAGTAAAAATGTGAACTGAAGTAAGATATGACTGGGCTTAGCAATAGTCATTGAAGGGTTAAGGCAAGGAGGATAGACATGTCAATGATAGTTTGAGGGGTCAATCCTAAATTATCTTCCTGAATGGAACCATCTTTTAATTTTAATCACATTGAATCTGAGGTATTTGAATGTCACAGCAAAGATACATTTGGCAGGGGTGTGTGTGTGTGTATGTATGTATTTATGTATGTGAATACATATGAATGTACTCATATAGCTGATGTGGACACAAAGATACCCAGATCAGCCTTCAAGGAAGGACTTGCTGTTTAGCTGCAGAGCATTCTGGTGAGAAGCCAATGTCCTACTAGCTTGCCCGTCAGATCTGCCTCAGCTTCAGACATATCCTTTGCTTGAGGTTACGTCTCTACCAGGGCAGCCTGCATCCAGTGACTGAGCACGGCAGGGGCATAAGGTTCTGGCCATCATGACCTGTTGTACAACATCTAATGAGCAACACTTGCTTCACAGCTCCCTGCCAGTTCCACTTCTTTCTCTGCCCAATTCTGCCTCTTCCTCATCCTTTATGCAGTTGTTCATCCCTAGTAAACAATGCACCTAAATTGTGTCTCAGCATTTGCTTCTGGAAACCCAATCTGACAGTAGCAATGTATCATTTTGGATTCTTACAGGTACAAACTATGAAATAATTAACCAAATGTGTCTTTAAAATGCATTATTTCATAAAAAGTTCCGAAGCAGGGAAGTAGCAGAGTTAACTAATGAGTAATTCAATGATATCATAAGAACTTCAGATTCCGTTCGTCTCCCCAGTTCTCTTTTTTAAGACTGTCTTTTTCTCTCTTTTTCTCCTCATAATCAAAGGATGATTGTCACAAATTCAGGTGGCATATCCTCACAATCAAGTCCAAAGGCAAAATGATAGTTTCTTTTCTGCATAACTTTTTTTTCTTTAATCAGAAAAAGAAAAATTTTCAGGTCCCAGTGGTTTGGGTTGGGTCACCTTCTTATCACTGACGAGGACACAGCAAAGATAAATTTGGAGAGCAGGGAGGTTTTTGGATAAGTAACCATCACTCTCTGCCACCAAAAAGGTCTAAATTTGATTTCATAGATAAAATATGAAAGCAATATCCCACTTCATTATTCCTTTTAAACCAACTTTCATTACATTGTAAGTCTCATACTTCTTTGCATAGAAGGAAATTCAATCACAGCCTATAATCTAGGTTTCATTGGTGCAAAGGTTCTGTGATATTATTTGATCCCAAAGAATTAATGAAAATCCTGCAGTTCACCAGCCAACAGTTGTTTTTGCTAAAGCATTCCTTTTTGCAATGCACACAGTTATCTTCAACTCTGGTGTTTTCACTGCTTCTGTATTACTGCTCGAGCATGTGAGTTGATGCTGAGGCTGTGAACCTTGGTGGCATAGATATTACTGCCTTAGGTTCACCATTCTTCCAAACCATCCTTTTCAAAGTCTTGCCATTGCCCTGCTCTATTGTTTCCAAGTAATGTCCTGGCCCTTGATGAATGTAAAATCTGTCCAACTTTGACTGCTTTTCTTCTAGGGGAAATCTCTCCCTTAAATCAATCTCATTAAAAATTTTTTTTCTCTCCTTCTTCCCTTAAAAAAGGAGCACACACTTTTCCTCAAGTTACAGTGTAGACTTTATGCTCTGTACAAATCCATAAGTTGAAGAAATTCTTAGAGCTTCATTACTGTTCAGAATCAGGAGAAGCAGAAATGCAGAGATCAAAACACAAAAGAACAAAACACATCCTGACCCCCATCCCCAGGGTTTCCAGAATTAGTAAATTAAAACACAAGAAGCCTAGTTAAATTTAAAGGGAAGATAAGCAGTGAACTTGTCTTAGTATAACTATGTCTTATAAGTATAGGATAAATTAATTGGGCATCACGCATTTTATTGGCAACTTTAAACATCCTCCGCTTACCGCCTTCAAAATACATGATGTTGGTTTGAAGCTTGGAAGAGTAGTTGCTACTGAAAATATAGAGTTCAAAGACTTGTAGATTTCAGCTGAAGCTATGTAAAAGATGAAAACTCTAAGGGACCTTAGGATGTCCAGAGAGAAAGACAGACTCTTAAATTATCCTTAGTGTCTGGAATAGTGCTAAACATATAGGAGATCCTAATAAATAAGAACAAAATGAAAAAAATCAAACAAGAAATAACCAATCTGAAGTGGGAGAAAGCCACTCAATAAGCCAATTTCTTTTTAAAATTTTGTTTTTCTGCTGAAGTAATGTATTTTTTCTACCATTTTCATTTTTTTTAGTAGTTATGTCACACAGACATAATTACTGTGACACTTTTTCTAAATTCTCAAGTGAAAACAGATCCATGTTTATATTATACTCTCATGGTTATTCAAATTGCCCACATGTATGACCTGGACATTATATTAGTAAATGATTCTCCCATTGATGAATAATTAGAAGAATTAACTTGAAAAATCAATGTCTAGTTCCAGATACTCTCAGATAATTCTTGATGTAATAAAGCCTTAAACATCAAACAACTTGAAAATCTATGCAACAGAGATGTTGTTCATCATATTTTATGGGTATCTTAACTTTGTTACACTGTTCATAAGATGCAGATTCAGAGCTTAGGTAGATTCAGAGGTGTTGTCTAGAAATCGGCATTAAGTAACTTGACATACCAGATTCTAGAAAGTATAATTCTAATTATATTGATCTAATATGCTCTTCAATATAACTGATTTTTCCCCCTGCTGAATGATCAGGAATAGAGATAACCTGCTATATAGACACTGCGGAAGGACAGCTTCAAGCAGTCATAACTAGAATCCCAACTGTGGAGACAGAGCTCAGGTGGCCAGGACATATTGTTGCAGAGAGTGGCAGACCTCACAGTCACTCCTGCGAGTCACCAAAGAACTGTCATGTCCCATGTAGCACTCAGAAATGCCCAGCCTTTGCTCAACCTCCCTGCACACACGCGGCTTCATCTGCAGTACTATATTCAAATGCAGAGCTTATATTGTTCAGTTGTGTTAAGAATCACCTGAACTTGTAACATTTCCAGAAAATAAGAATGCCTATTTCTAAATTGCCAGCAGAAATAATTTTGAATTGAAGCAGAAGGAAGTTTCCTTGGATCAGAAAGATTGTGCAGTAACTTCAGCAGTAATTATTATTCCATCTGTTGATGTGATTATGGAAATTCTGGCTGAGACTGTGAGTCTTGTGCACTCTGCTGTCCCTCTACTCTCCAAAGGATGGAGGACTGCCAGCCATGCAAAGTGCTGGAAATGGATGAAAGCAAATTGCTGACCTTGAAGAACCGTTCAGGAGTTCTTAACTCTTTCAGATACAGGTAGTGTGGACATGTTTATGCATATTTACTCAGCTTTGCAAAGCAGAATTTTTTTAAGCTGACCTCTGAACTCAGGTGCATGGTACCCAAAGAAGCTTATGAACCTCCGAGGGTGTAAAATGAAGAACAGTGATCAGTTTAATTGAAAAAACAGGATATTCTATGTACTTGGCAACTTGAGCAACTGAGGAAAATGTGAAGGAACCAATGTTGAAGTTACACAGTTGAAACCAAAAGTAATTCTTACTAAGAGAAACAACAATATAAAGGAATTAGTGCCTTTGGTTCTTACAATGTATATTTTACTTTTGGCAATAAAGGTGGTTAGGAGTTGCAAGGAATGCTACTACTTACAATAGAAACAATTTGGCTTTTACTCATTGATTCTTTTTTAACAGAAGGGGCTAAGACTGAAACTATCACTCTATGACATCGAATTTATCAAGGAGAATAAAAGAATGCAATGACGTCTGAATATTTCCAACTCCTGAGAACTTTTGGTACCACATGGATCCTGTGTGGGTTTCTGAAATGCTGCTGCCTGAATGATTTGGCTCTCTTAGCTCTTCCACCACCTGAATGTTTTAATGAGGTAACATGTTTTCTCTCAGAAAATAATAGGGTGGGCAATTTTGTATGCCTCTTTAAGATACTGGCCATAAGGTTCTGTGTCATTTTTGTGATTCAGCTTCTCCAGTGAGCCATAAGGCTCAACTTGATATAGTTAAGAAGGAAAATGAATCCTCTGTGCATCAGAAGTTGTTGCAACATTTTCAAATGTGAAGTGACTCATTTCAGTCTTTGAGATGATCCTGAGTAGAATTATTCATGTTATTGTCTACTGAAGGTATTTATTACCTAGAAGTTTCCTTTTTCATTCTCACTTAAGATTCTCTTCACCTCCTCAGGAGAGCAAGCCTAAGGATAGAGACCTGTCCAATTGAATGGTGGACAGCAGTGTGCATTGTCATATGTCCATTGGAATCAGCTTTCAGATGACGCATAACCATTGCTGAAGGTTTTCAGTGTGCTACGCTTCCTCTATTCAAAAGGAGAAGAAGAAAAGTTTCATCAGCTCTCTTTTAACCAAGTCATTTCTTTGGCTGTACCATAAAAAATTTAATCCTGCTCAAGGTTTGAGAAATTAGAATCATCTTATTAATTCAGGGCCAAAATAAAGTCACAGTGGGTTTACAAAGAGTTAGTCTGGAAGCAAGCAAGCCTGCTTTTTAACCCAAAATTTGGAATATGAATAAATTCACATCATTAACACTAATATTTTTATTGCCGGATGAGTTTTTCCATTACATCGAATATCATTGTGATTTGGAAACACGGACATTGCTGTTGAATCTTTAATGAATTTAGGAAAATGCTGTTAGTTAATTTCTGGTAAACCATTTTTTAAAATGATTTCCTCCTTCCTAAATATTTGTTCCCAAACTGATGTGTCCAATACGCTGAAGACACCAACCCTCTCTGGATGGCCAGTTTCCTCGGAATTTCCTTTTCCCTTTCTAGTTATAAGTCATCATCGTCCCAAAGCTGCAAGCCTGGGTTGCGTTCTCCTGAGACTCCTCAGATCTGTTTCTATTGTGAATATCCACAGGAACTAAAGCAGGGCTGGTTTTATAAGTAGCACAATTAGCATTGTTTGAAAGTCTTTTTAACATTTTAATGACTATTTATTGAGGACCTACCTACCTACCTTGTACTGCTATTTTAATCACTCTGGAAACAGTCATAGAAAAAGAAGCAAACATCCCTATTGGAAGAAAACAGATTAAAAAAAAAAAACAATTAGAACAAATAAAATATGTAGTTTGTAAGAGAAAATTACTGCTATAGTAAAAGATAAAGAATGGAAGGGGCCAGGGAATCCCGGGAGTGAGGGAAGAAACTAGTTTTAAATCGGGAGGTAATGAAATGCTTAATTTTTAGAGTAAAATTTTAAACCAAAGACACATTCATAGATGATGTCTAAAGGAAGAGTATTTCAAGCAGAAGGATTAGCAAATTCAAACGTCCTGAGGCAAAAGCACGTCCAGCAGGTGTGAACTGCAGCAAGGAGGCCTATGTTGTTGAAATGAAGTAAGCAAGAAGCAGGTGGGTGCAGTGGGGTCAGGGAAGACATCATCCAAGTAGAGAAGGCCTGATGAAATAGGGTCTTTCAGGCTACTGTAAAGAATTTGGATTTTATTCTAAGAGACATGGGTAGTCATTGATATAGTCTAGCTTAAGTTCCAACAGTATCACTTCACCTGCTGGGTTGCAAATAGACTACAGAGGGGCAAGTGTGGGATCAAGGTAGATAAGTTCATAAGTTATGGCCACAGCAAAACTCACAAGACAATGACTTCCACTTGGACCAGGGGGGTGGTAGTGCTGCTAGAATTTGTGACTTGATTAGATATATAGTAGGAGAGAAAGAGCAGAGTCAGAGAAAGAGCAGAGTCAAAGATCACTCCAAGTTTCTCGTTATTTATTGAGACGGCGAAGAATGTGAGTTGTTAAACTCCTTGATATTTGCTCTTTGGCCTTGGTCTTGTCCCCTGATCTGCTGCAGCTGATTCACAGAAAGAATCCTTTATTTCATTCTCTGTTTCCATTTTGTAACCATTTTGGAGTTTTGAAAAACCTAAATCTTCTGATGTTAAAAAATCCCTGGTATTGTAAAGCCTTATAATTCAGAACAAGGACAACCCAGTAAGTTTCATATTTTATCAACGTGATCATTTTACAACATTTGACAAATAGAATAAAATCATGTGTGTTGTATTCCTGTGGTAATTTAAATATCTCAGTGTCTTAAAGGGACAATCTTCAGATTTCCCCCTTCAGAATTTTGCTTTGTCCCCGGCAGAAGGCATTTGGGGTGCTTGATTCATTTATGTGGATGATTTTAACTACACCATTGTTTTCATCTTGGACACTTGTTTATTTTAGGCCTCATGACAGATGAGCTCACCCAGACCTTAAAATGCAGAATTGAAGGTTGTGTCAGACTGTAATTTGATGCTAACTTTGTTTATTCCCCTCTTTAATTACTGAAGTTACCACCCTAAACTCTGGAAAATAACTGGAGGCAATGTTTATCTGATAGCAAATTAGAAGCTGACGTCCCAGTTCTCCCTGAGTGTGACTATGTGTATGCAATTTAATTATATTGCAACTGCGTATTATAGTGTCTCAACTAACTTTTCTTTGTTCTTTGAGATTTGTTTTTTTTGGAGGGGAGAAGCAAGGGAAAGTGGTAAATATCTTCAGAAGTGGAATATTTCAAACCCTGAGATACAAAGACAGAATGAACAACCATAATATTTACATAAAGCATAATCATTTCTCCTGTCCTACCAGGAGAGATGAGAGTAGCAACAAGAGAAGGTCCAAGCTATTGTCTTTAATTGTGTTACAGAGTGACTGCTCTGGGGCCTCTATCTTTGGGCTATGCAGTAAACCATGATTATGACTGTGGCTGGGAAAACATTTTAAATGTAGAATAAGGTAAGACAGAAGACCAAGAATGTCTGCCTTATGGACTCTGTGGGTTTTATTTTCAGCATCTATAAATCTGAAGTCCTTTAAAAACAGAACAAAGTGGTCAATTTTCACAGGGTCTGTGCTGGCACAGTGGTACCAAGGGCTTAGCTTGGGAACAAAGTCATTAAAAATAACTACATACAAAGAACTCAGTCATAAATAATGTGCCACAGAGGATCCAAAGAACTCAAAGGCTGATTACTTCAGTATATCTAAAAATCTGCGTCAGGCTGCCTAGCCTTGAGTATGATTAATTCCCCAGGGGACTCCTCTGATTCTCTCCTCTCTTTCTCTTCCTTCTTGCTCTTGCCTTTGTTCTTCCCCTCCCACCCCACCATCTCTCCCCAAAAGCTGCTGGTTTGTCAGTCATTCTGGCAATCAGCCAGAGAATTAGAGAATGAGAAAAAACAAAAAGAAAAAAAAAGCTCCTAGGGTCCCTTTGCCTTTCCACTTGGGCTCCATTTTATACTATAGCCTTTCTATGCTTCCCTTCTCCAACCTCCAGCATCAATGCTGACTTAAACACTTAGCTTTTATCAGATTTCACCAGGATAAAAATGTTAAGGAAAAAGAGAGAAACTAACATTGCTGGGACATCAGAAATATAAAGCCATTTAAGACCTTCACTCATTTCTCACCTTATCATTTTCTCTTTCTGAAATCTTGTCACTTTTAATTATTGTGACTTCCTCTTTGACTTCTCTCTTCCTTTCATTGCATCCAATAATGAAGTAAATTTTGTTGTCCCATTCAGGTATATATGGTGTCCTTTTCTTACCACTTCCACAAGCTTAATTTATTCCCACTTAACTTATCTAGGGCATGTGGATAAAAGTTCTTCTTTATGGGGACTTTCCTGATTCTGCCCTTCCCAAATGTAATTAACTCCTCCCTTTCTTGTGCCCCAACTTAATGTTATCATGACAAATATGACATTTGATTAAACACACACACACACACACACACACACACACACACACACACACACCTGATTGTCTTCACTTGTTAGATGAGGTCCAAGAAAATATGGCTCCTCTCCTTGTCTACCAGTGCTTGGCACATAGGAGATACTTAACTGGTCCTTGAATGAATCTGTATATCGTATGCCAGAGACACTTGTAGTTGCTGTCATGAGTTATACCATTTAATCCTTACAACAGTATAATGTAGGTTTGCTTAGTCTTTTTTATGTAGACGTGAGAAAATTGAAGCTTAGAGGATATAATGGATAGGAAGTTCCATGGCTAATTACTAGTAGTTACAGGATTCAACTGTCATGAAAGAGACAGCTGGTACACTTTTACTGGTACTCCAGTTTGATTGTACATCCGAATCACCAGGAGATCTTGATAAAACAGAATTCAAGAGCACACTCTTAAAGCTTCTGATTCAGTAGATCTTGGATGGGGCCCAGTGATAAGTATTTCTAACAAATTTGCAGATGATACTGATGATGTTGGTCCTGGGAGCATACTTTAAGGACCATTGCCTTACCTCATCTGTACATCCTAATCCGTGAGTAACTGCACATTAGTAGCATAGAGGATAGCTAAAATTTTACAAAGAGTCTGAGAGCATGTCTTTCAAGCATCTTCATAAATTGAATAGTCTTTACATTCTATTATCTATCAATCTGTCTACCAATTAACCAGTTTTTAAAATGTGTATAGATATTGTCCTGGTTACTGATCTACAAACTCATTGAAGGTATCACTGAATTCATGGAACATTTTTTATTATTATGTGTTGTCTATTTTCATGAATATTGGAAGCACAATTGCTGTCATATGAAGAGAAACAATATGTTTAAACATTATGAAGAGCAGTTATCATAAGGTTATAATTATTAGGTAAAGTATGGCTCAACTTTATTATGAATAAGTACACAACTAATAAAAAATATGATTATAACTATCCAAAAATCTACATACAGGTTTATAGAATTCATAGAAGTTTGTCAAAAAGGAACAAATAAAACAATAGTACTTATGTTTGGGTGGTAGCTTAATAGATGATTTCTTTCACTTTCTCTTTTCATTCTTTTTCTCTTCTAGTCTTCCTTTTTTATGTTTGTGCCTTTAAATTTTTCTACAATAAGTATCTTTTACTCGTTGCTATGGTAATGTTTATTTTAATGTTTGTGTTATCTCCAAAATTCATGATGAAATGTAATCCCTATCTTAGTCCATTTGTGCTGCCATAACAAAACACCATAGACTGGGTAATTTGTAAAGAATAGAAATTTATTTGTCACAGTTCTGAAAACTAGGAATTCCAAGATCAAGATGCCAGCATTTGATAAGTGCCTTTTTGTTGTGTTCTCATATGGTGGAAGGGTGAGAGAGAATGAAATTATGTTTTCACATGGCAAAAGAGCAAAAAAGAGAGGACAGCCAACCCCATAAGCCCTTTTTATAATGCACTAATCTGCTTATAAAGGCAGAACCCTTATGAGCTAGTCAGCTCCAAAAAGACCACACCACCCAACACCATTGCACTGGGTATTAAGTGCCCAACACTAGAATTTTGGGGGCATACGCTGAGACCCCAATGGAAAATATGAAGAGATGACACCTTTAGGAGTGATTAGGCCATGAGATCTCTGCCCGGATAGATGGAATTCGTACGTTATCAAAGGGCTGGAGAGAACTAATGAGACCCTTTTTCCCTTTCACATTCTGCCACGTAAAGTCACAGCAATAAGGCACCATCTTGGAAGCAGAGAGCTTTCCTCACCAGACACTCAATGTTGACATCATAATCTTGGACTTTCCAGGCTCTAGAACTGAGAGCAAAAAATATCTTTTTTTTTTTTAACAAATTATGCAGTCTAAGAAAAGTTCTCATTATAGCATGAATGGACTAAGACACTCATGTAGTAAATACATACATACTCCAGATGATAAGATGCATTGTTCCACACTACATTCTATATGTAGAATATAATTTCTTTTTTGGCCTGAATCCTCAAGAAGGACTCTAGCTTTGAGAACTCGAATGCAGTACGGCTGTCCTCACCCAACTCTGACTTTGTCTTCTTGAAGCCATTAAATCTAGACAGCTCAAATTTAGAAAGGCATAACAAAAATTCATCCAGCTTCTTGAACATGGTAATAAGATTCCCAACACAGCATCCTTATAATCACTCTTTCTTCTGTTTAGAAATTTCAGACCTGAGTATTTGCATGACATACTTCCTTACTTCATTCAAATCTTTCCTCAAATATAATCTTCCTAAAGCAGATTTCTCTGACAATTATATCTAAAGTAGTACCCTGTCATTCTCTTTCGCCGAGTCTTGCATTGCTTTTCTTCATCATACTTATCATATAAGGTACTCAATAAATATTATTAAACATATGAATTAATTTATTCCTCATCACAACTCTATGAGGTAGTTACTAGCACATTCTCTATTGTCAAGGCTTAGAGACATTAAGTAAATGCCCATTTAAACTAATTTATCTTATACCAGAGTACGTGTTCTTGATCACCACATATTGTGATGTTCTTTTATTGACTGATTAAAGTCTATTGTCTCAAAGTTAAAAACAGGCACTTGAAAGAGTAGAGATAGATAGTAAAGTATCATTGATAATAAAATATTTGGACACATTGCAGATTACTAAGGATGTGAGTATGAGTATGAAAAATGATGTGTACTTCCAAGATATGAGCAAGCAATTGAAAATACCTTATTTTATGAGAGGGTCAACATGGTTTTAAGATCTTCACTTAATAACAAAATTAATTGCCATATGTGCAGGCAGGGGTAAATATTTCCATTCTTCTCCTATCTCTGACAGAAAGTGGAAAAAGGAAAAACTAAAAACAGGAAAATATGTGTAATATCTGCAGAATGGCAGATATGTAACCCACTGAGCAGCTGAAGAATTAAATCAGAGGAATGTTCTGGCACTCTTTACACTCCCGACTCACTTCCCGTAGATTTTTTTTCCCTTTTTTAAGCACGCGGGACCTGAATCTGGTCCCTCTTTTCTGTCCCTATGCCTGGGAATTACAGAATGGCATCAGTCACACTCCTCTTAGTAACATCAGAAAGTAGGAAAGCCACCCAAAGAAGCCAGAAAATGGGGAACCAGGCACAGGGCAGTCAGCTGCCCTGACAGTAGCTTTGGACCTGTCTGAACCAGTAACATTAGGGGATTATTGGCCATCATGATTATTTCTCTGGTGTCTTCATATTTTTCAGAAAGTTTTATATGGATACAGGAGATAAACAGATAGGTCAGGCTTTAAGCATTTATAGTTCAAAACCTGTAAAGTAAGTATTACTTTGTTTTGGATAGGTGACATAATTTGTAAGCTTCAGGCTCTCTCCAATCATACTGCCAATTGATATTCTGGACCAAGACTCTACTTCAAGCTCCAACAGAAGCAAAACCTATACCGCCTTCAACAATCTGAGGCCACCCATTTTGCATATCAAACAAGACCTAGAGATGCTCATTGGTTAAATTTCATGCAGATGTCTGACCACAATCTAGGCACAAGTACTGAAGGAATATTTATTTGCATCTCATGGACAAACTTCCTTTTTAGTTTCTCTTCTTCATAGAGGGGAAAATAAATTAAAAACTAATGATATTGCATTACATCATCATAGATGTGGAAGATAAACCAAGAAGAACCAATATAGCATACTAGGAGTTATAGAAAAATAAATTGAAATAAAAAGAGACACAAAAAGGGTTTAAATATAGAATTTATTAAGACTTTGCTAAAATAAAAGAATATTGCAGCCTATACATTTAAAGGAATACCAAATGTAAGAATTCAAGAGAATTATTCTCATCTGTTCCTGAGAAATCTCAGGGTGAGCAAGATTTAGCCAACCAAGAAATGACTGGAAAAGACACAGCAAAGAAATTTGTGGTGATCATTGAATCTATTTAGCCATAGAACAAAGACTAAAATGTTAAGGCTACAAGTCCAGGCCCAAGTATAAACATTATAATCTGAAATAATTTAAAAATTGAGCAAAATTAGAAGAGTAAATATTGTGATACTATCTATAAAAATAAGAATATATTTAACAACACAGAGGTAAAAATAGTATGTTTAAAGCTATTAAAAAAGAATATATAAAATAATATAACAAAAAAATTAGTTCTATCAATAAACATAATTAAGCTCAACTCAAATAGTAGCCTGAAAAGACTATTTATTTGCATTTTAAAGTGAAATGATATGCTAAAACAAAATAAGATGTCAGGCATGGTGGCTCAAGCCTGTAATCTCAGGGACTTGGATGGTTCAGGTAGGAGGATTGCTTGAGGCCAGGAATTTGAGATCAGACCGGGTTAAAAACTAAAAATCTAAACAAAATTAGCCAGGCAGACATAGTGGCATGTGGCTGGAGTCCTAGCTACTCAGTAGGCTCAGGTGAGAGGATCACTTGAGCTCAAGAGTTTAAGGCTACGTTGAGCTATGATCACATCACTGCACTCTAGCCTGGGTGACAGAGTGAGACTCAGTCTCCCAAAAAGAAAGAAAGAAAAAGAAGAAAGAAGAAAGAAAAAAATGTAAGGAATGAGGGAAAGGAGGAGAGAGAGAAGGAGGAAGGAAGGAAAGCAGGAGAGTGGTATTAGTAGTCATACCAGGTGAAAGCTTGACCCCAATATAAGACAGAGTGTCCGTTTCTTGAAAAGAAAAATATAAAGAAAAAGGGAAAGAGAAAGAAAAGAAAGAAAGAAAAGAAAGAAAGAAAGAAAAAGAAAGAAAGAAAGAGAGAGAAAGAAAGAAAGAGAGAGAAAGAAAGCAAGAAAGAAAAAGAAAGAAAGAAAAAGAAAGAAAGAAAAAAGAAAGAGAAAGAAAAGGAAAGTAAAGAAAGAAGAGGGAAGGCGGGAGGGAGGGAAGAAGGAAGGAAGGGATGGAGGGAGTGAGGGGAAAAGAAAGAAAGAGAAAGAAAGAAAGAGTAATAATAGTAGTCATACCAGGTGAAAGCTTATACCCAATATGAGACAGTGTCACTGTGAAAGCAACAGAGAAAGATGTCAAAGAACTTCCTTTTTGCCCAACTCTCTCGGAAGCCTGGTACTCAGATTATTTGACCAAAGAATTCTAACTAATTATGAGATAACAGAGAACAAATGTGCTATGTAAAATATTCTAGTACAGTAAAAAAAAAAAAAAAAAAAAAAAAAAAAAAAAAAAAAAAAAAAAAAAAAAAAAAAAAAAAAAGAACTTAACATCAAAACCCACACACACATTTGTTTATATTTGCAAGATATATTTCCATAAGGCTGCCTAAGAAAAGATATCATTAAGGAAAAATACTGAGTAATAGGAGGAGAGGAGTGTTAGGTTGAGGTGAACCCTTCACTGCATATCCTTTACTACTGATAGGAAAAATAAATACAAATGAATACAATTAAAATGGTGTATAGTAGTCTCATTTTGTCAATCGCACCTTCACTACATCCTCTTTCAAATCACAAGAAACTACTGTAGCCTGTGTTTAACTGTCAGGAGATCACTGGCATGGCAGCGAGGACAGGATATGATAGTCTGAGTTGGCCAAATCTCTGAGTGCTACCCAGACTTCAACAGGTAGGGACAATCTAAGTGACGACTGTGCACAAATCATCCAGACTAGACAGGGCAACACAGGTTCTGACAGAGCCCCAGGCAATCAGGAGTACAGCAGAGGTGAATTTACTCTGAAACTAATAGAGCTTCAGTTTCAGGGACACTTCCTCACCCAGGTTCCTGGGAGTGTGCTAGAGTTGTGAGTTGGGAGTGTTTTATAAGGTGAAGGAAAGACTAACTGAATTTAGGGAGTATTTCTGGCAAACTGCCTAAAAACTCTCAAAAGAAATGGACCTGAATCTAAGGATTTTGCAACACATGATATGTTTCCTCGTTCTAAGTAAATATTCACAGCTGGGCGTGGTGGCTTACACCTGTAATCCCAGCACTTTGGGAGGTGGAGGCTGAGGCTGGCGGATCATGAGGTCAGGAGATCAAGACCAGCTTGGCCAATATGGTGAAACCTCATCTCTACTAAAAATACAAAAATTTGTTGGGCGTGGTGGCACATTCCTGTAATTCCAGCTACTTGAGAGGCTGAGGCAGGAGAATTGCTTGAACCAGGACCGGGGAGGCAGAGGTTGCAGTGAGCCAAGATCGCACCACTGTATTCCAGCCTGGGCTATAGAGTGAGACTCCATCTCAAAATAAATAAATTAATTAATAAAATAAAATAAATATTCACTTTTGTACTTTGTCTTGTTTGTCAGGATGCTATAATAGAATACCATCAACTGGGTGACTTATAAATCATAGAAATTTATTTCTTACGGTCTAGAGGCTAGAATTCTGAGATAAGTGTGCCAGCATGGCCTGGTTCTAGTGTGGGCCCTCCTGCATGTTCATAGATTGCTGTGCCCTCACGTGGCAGAAGGAGCAGGAAATTCTCCAAAGCCTCTTTTATCAGGGCACAAATTCTGTTCATAATATTCTGCCCTCATACCCTAATCAGCTACCAAATATCCCACCTCCAAATACTATTATACTGGAGGTCAGGATTCAACATTCAAACTCTGGGAGGACACAAACACTTAGTCTATAAGTCTACCTCTTGCTTCCAAAATTCCTGTTCTCACATGCAAAATACATTCATTCCATCTCAACAGCTGCAAAAGACTTAAGTCATTCCTGCATCAACTCAAAAGTCTAAAGTTCAAAGTCTCACTCACCTAAATGTCATCTATATCAGACATAAGATTCAAGTTATCATTCATCCTGAGGCAAATTCTTCTGTAGCTGTGAACCTGTGAAAGCAAATGTGTTATGTGCATTCAAAATACAAGAATGCAACAGGTAAAGGAGAGGCATTTTCGTTCTAAGAGAGAAATAGGAGAGAAGAGTGATAAGTTTAAGATTTAGTCCAAAATCCAACAATACAAATTCCATTAGAATTAAGGCTTAACCCTCCTTAGCTTAATACTCTGCCCTCCAGGGCCACTGGGGTAGAGGTCCTGCCTTCCGAAGCCACAGGGAAGTCCTGCCCCTGCAGCTTTACCAAGCGGGGGTCTCATCCGTAGGGCTCTTTTGGGCAGAGACCATCTGGCCTATTGAAAACAAGACTGTGGTTCACTCTTTTGAAACCAAAGAGGCAACCCTGATGATCTCTGAATTGCCTTCAGAGTCATTCCTCCTTATCTAGAAGAATAACATGCTACCAGCCGATGAACTCGATGGTACCATCCCGTAAAATCCAAGAAGTCCAACAGCCTTCCTTTATTCCTTCCTGATTCTCCCCTTCAGTTTTAAGTGGCAGTTTTCCTGCAAAGGTGGTTAAGTCCAATTTTCTTAGTCTACTAGGGCTGCTGTAACAAAAATACCATAGACTTCATGGCTTACAAATAACAGAAATTTATTTCTCAGGAAAGTCCTAGATCAAGGTACCAGCAGATTCAGTGTGTCTGATGAGTGTCCACTTCCTGGTTCACTGATGACTATCTTCTCACTGTGTCCTCACATGGCAGAAGAGGCAAAGAAGCTCTTTGGGGTCTCTTTGATGAGAACACTAATTCCATCTCAATGGCCCCACCTCGAAATATCATCACATTGATGATTACATTTCAATGTAAGAATTTGGGGACATAAACATTCAGTCTATAGCACTTGCAAGTATGAGTAGGCCTACACTTTGCTGACATCATAGATCTGGTTTAGGGCTCATCTTTCCCTCCCGCCCTCTTGGCCAAGCATAACAGAAGTAGCTCTGATAGCACAGAGAATGGCCAGATGCAGTCGGGGACATTCTGAATTCAGCAATGGTGGACTCAGTGATTCCCTGCCCTTTGAGCAGCAGGAGGTTTTCTGTGCACGGGCATCCTGAGAGCTCCTATCACTCACCCCAGCAAAAACTCCTCAAGCCTCCAGGATGAATTGGGATTTCTGTTCTATTAACAAGCAGCTAAGGCAGTTGAGATCCACAGGGACTTTTTAACATACAGATGGGTCTCTCTGCTGATTTCAGCAAGTGGAAGCATTGAGTCTGGACACTGAAATATCAGTTAAAGAATGACATTTTACTCTAGGCTGGTGGGAATTAGCCAAACTAGTGATAGTAATTTCCGAAGTTCCATTAAGCATGTTCAACTGAATCCAAGTGCCCCGTTGCTGCCTCTCAGCTTACTAAACCTATGGAAGGAAAACTGGGCTAAATGGGGTTCTTAAACATCCCAGAAACCACCTTGTAATCCTACGTTCTTGGCTTTTTATTCTTCTCATTCTCATACTGTTTCTCTTTCTTTAAATTTCTTACATTTTTCTCTACCACAATAGTCACTCTTCTGTAATGATTATTCCAGTTGTCATCTACCTTTCAGGTCCAAGAATATGAAAAAGTGAACCAGCTTATTCTCATTTCATAGCTGCTATATGACATCAGAGTCTTGAATATATAATTATTTCAACTGAAGGAAAATTATATGAGAGAATAAAGAAAACCATGTACACTTCAAGTTCAGTCACTGTTTTACAACAATGTGCCTTAATAGGAGAATAGCCATGGCAAGTCTTTCAAATATTGATTAGTTAATTACGAAGAAGAATTTTAAATTTCTACCTATACTTGGACTTCGAAAAAATGTTTTAAAATACTAGAAACCTGAGCAAAATAGATATTTATTATGTTATTTTATTGACTCATTGGGAGATAAGAAAAATGTAATGCCAGTTTTATTATGTTTGTAAAATAGTTGTTACGAAATTTGTGAGAAAAGGTCATTTTCTTCCGGCTTGTCCTTCTCTCACCTCACAGTTGAAAATCTGTGAGTTCTATCAAGGGGTGAGTTTCTGAGAAGAAACCCAAATTCCCCACTGACTACTCAAGAAAGGTAACTCTTACGTTACGCCACAGGAAATTAATGTCCTCATGGACCTCCTGGCCCTGCTTTGGTATCCCCAACTACCTGGAGAGAAGCCAATTTCAGAGGTGACTTCATGGTGAAGTGAATGAAACTGAAGCTCCTGGTCCTTGCCTTAGATGGCTACCTTGGAGTAGCTAAGGAGAGGATCTAACAAGGTAACACTGGATTATACATTGTGGCAAAACTTGAATGTTTTCTTAGATTCATTAATTCCCAACAGTCATAAACCTTTATACAGTATTACTAAGTTGTGAAACTGAAAGAAATTTTTCTAGGCTATCAATAATTAAAAATTGATCCATTTTAATCATAGAAGGTGGACTACTACTTTATCTTTATTATGGAAAAATGGCATTACATAAACTTTGTCATAGGAAGAGATGATCAACAGTGATGGAGATGAAAATGTGGGGAAATATTATAAAAATGCATCATTTGCTAACATTTAAGAATATTAACTTTCTAGATATTTTAATGCTAAAATATTGGCCAGTTATTTTTTAAAGTTTACAATTTATGATGATTTCTTTTCTCACTTGTGGCTGTAAACTTGTGAGTCTTTTCTTAAAGAGTCCTCCCAAATTACATGTGCATTCGACATCACAAACCATGGATCCACTTTATCAGACGAGTTTTCAGTTGTATAGAATGGTGATTGAGAGTTCTCTAGTCAGATGGCCTTGGTTCAGATCTTGCCCCTGTGGCTTTCTGACTATATGCGTTTGGGCAAGTTAGTCTTTTTCTAAAGCTGACTTATAAATTTAGAATAATGATAGTACATACCTCATAGGCTCAATAAGATAATATCACAAATAGTACAGTGTATAGAAAGCTTGACACAGTTCCCAACACTTCTAAATGTCTAAATAGTGTCAATTTCTTTAAACTTGTAAAGCGCAAATGCTTTCTTTTCTCTTTCAAACTGACTCATTCATTTGCCTTTTCCACCAAGTATTAATGTTAATCCAGTTGTTCACACCAAATACCAAAGGGCTTCATGCCCTACATCTGATTCCATCAGCCAACTCTGTGGGTTTTACCTTCACAAAGTGTCCCTCAAATGATAATTCCTCACCACCTCCACCTTCACTGCCTGGTCTAAACCACGAACCATCTCTACACAGCAGCAACAGCCTCCAACTGGTCATCTTACTCCTGGTTTGACCCCCATTATGGACCGAATGTTGGTGTCCTTCCAAAATTAATGTGTTGAAATTCTGACCACACAACATGATGGTATTTAGAATTAGAACCTGTGGAAGGTGATTAGGGCAAAGGGTTACAACCTTCATGAATGGTATTAGGGCCCTTATAAAAAAGACCCTAGAGATGTCCATGGTTCCTTCTGCTTACATGAGGTTACTGCAGGAAGACAGCCACCTATGAACCAGGAGGTAGACTCTTACCAGAACTGAATCTGCCAGCATCTTGATCTAAGGCTTCCCAGCCTCCAAAAATATAGTTCCATAAGGAAATGTGAGAAATAAGTGTGGTTTTGTTTAAAGTACCCAGTCTGTGGCATTTTTGTTATAGGCACCCAAACTATCTCACCCCACCCTATTCTCTTAGCCACTTATTACCTTTTTAAAGACATTAACTGGACACTCCCTTTCTCTTCTAAAGTGTCCTTTGTTTGTCTATAATACCGCAACCCCACTTCTCTTTCCTACTGTCACCTATAGGTGTCTCTGACTTTTTCCTTCATTTAAGATATTAAACATGACTCAGCTCAACTCTCAAAGACTGAACCTAAAACCTAGTTCTCTATTGCTTGGACCTCTCCACTCCTATCCCCTGCTACACAAATCTCAAACAAACTTAATCTACTTGTGCTGACATTTTACCTTGGCCTCAGGCTGAATATTATCACCTAAAAACTGAAATGCTTCCTAGAAAACAAGTTCCAATGTCCCGTTCTGTGACGAAATTGCACATATTTTCAGTTTTTCATCCCTTCCACTACTCCTCTTCTTTGACTCCACTATCTTCTAATCCTTGTACTTTGCCTTTTATCGAGTCTTTCTCTTGAGCTACTTTTATTATTGTGCAGTCTACATTCCAAGACACATCATGGTGATTTTTATTCAGATAGGAGTTTGATTTGGGGGGTAGGGAAAGGTGGAGAGGTGGCATTAAATCAATACAACCATCCACTTGTCCTTGATAGCTGAGCAATGCTGAAGGAAATTATAGAATCATATAGATTAGAGCTGCTATATAAATATAGAGCTTTTTCATTGTAATATCCTTTGGTGAGTGGGTGAGTTGGTGTCTCTGATTGGCTTTTTTTTATGATTGCTCACAGTAATTATTACAAACTTTCAGCATTTCTTTTAAACCACCAGCACCCTTGCTTTCTTTCACTATGCAGTAGTCAACATTATCTTCTTCACAAAAAAAGATTGAAGAATAGATATCTAATTTATTCAATAAACATTCATTGAGAATCTACTACTTGTGGGCACTACTGTTGGCATTCAGGATCTATCACTGAGTAAGTCGGGCTAAGTCCCTACTCTTATCTTTCACCTTCCACCGCCTATCCAAAACCTATTCACAAATATTCAGCAAATGTGTTGAAGTTCCTACTTCATGCCAGGAATTTTTCTTGGTGAAAGAAATACAACAGTGAAGAGAATACATGTAAATTGTCTTTTCTCATAGAGTTTTCATTTCAGTGAGAGGATGAACAGAAATGGTAAAAATACATAAATATTGAGGTGGATATATTATAAATACATATCCACACATCTTAATTGTGTGTGTATATGTGTGTGTGTATACATATATGTCAGGTGAGCAGGGTAAGGAGCATAGGAATTTACTAGACAAAATGTTAAGTCAGTAAAATGTTTTGTTTAACTTAAATAACTTTCGGAAATCACCATTCAGCTTATAATGAACAGAAACGGGACTGGTTAACCAAACTTCAGATTTTATGCCCATAAACCATGTTGAAGGAACATACGCAGCTAAAAAAATGTCTTCAGGTGGGTATGGAGGCTCATGCCCATAATCTGAGCACTTTGGGAGGCTGAGGTGGAAGGATCACTTGAGCCTAGGAGTTCAAGTTTGCAGTGAGCTATGATTGTGCCACAGCACTTCAGCCTGGGCAACAAGGTGAGAACACTGCCTCTCCCAAAAAAGAATAAATAAGTAATAAATAAATAAAATGATATTTTTGTTTGTACCATACATATCCATGCTTACATAATCAATCTAGCCAATGACCTACTTAGCATGTTGGATACCTGGAGGGGATCATTTTATGACACCTCTCCACTATACAACAACGTTATTTTCAATAATATTCACAAAATGAAATAACAATGGAAAGAAGAAGCATAGTTGTAAAAAATGTTCTTTTATTTAGCTTAGTATATATGGCTATGTAAGTGGAAATGATCCAGCTCTCCTTCCTTCTGTGCCAAAGGCCAAGGTTGAATAGTAACAGCAATGTTCCAAGGTTCTAGACTCTAAGTTGTCAGGCCAACAAATATTCCAAAAGTTTTAGGTCTTTATAAATGCTATGATTCCTAAAATTAGTATTGGCCTCACACACATTTCTAAAGCCTCCCCCATCTGGCCATCTGTACCTCCTTCTCCAGCTTTCTATGCCACCAAGCAAGAGAACACAACCATCTGCCTTTAGCAAGTACACTCAGTTGCCTTACAGATTTCCATGAATTTTGAACAAAAAAGAAACAGAAAGCAATGGACTTAATTTTTCACAACACCCACCCATCAGTTTCTTCACTATGTGTCCTGAGCATATGTTTATTAGTTGCTGTTTCATTGTACTGTTATTCCAACCAGAACCAGACTTTTCTTTAAGTATGCAGTTCTAAGCTTAAAAAGCTGTTATTTCTAGGAGTTATCTATATATAATGGAAATATGTAGAATTAGGTTGATCTCTGGCCTCCTGGAATCCATTCAACTTTCTCTAACAGCTTCCTAGTTTCCCCCTGAGAAAAGACTGCATCCTCAACCCTCAGCTTGTGGCTTACAGTGAACCAGACTCAAATATCAGATATGAGATAGATCCATGGTACAGACCTGAGCAAACAGAAACCACAATCGTTGTTTTGGGAAGGTTATGTGACCTGGTCAGCTCTAGTAAAGTTCATAAGGCTTTTACTTGGGCTACTGGGAAAGAGTGATGAAATCCCTCTAACCAAATGTTGGCGAGGATGAGGTGCAAATAGAACTCTCCTGCACTGCTGGTTGGGTTGAAAAATGGTGCAACCACTTTAGAAAAATGTCCTTTTTTAAGAGTTAATCATAAACCTGCCATACAACCCAGACATTCTTCTCCTAATAATTTATACCCTGAAATAGAAATACATGTCCTGAAAAAGATGCGAACACAAATCTCACCACTTTTATTGACAAGTGTTCTTATACTGGAAACAAGGTAAATATCCACAAATACGTGAATAGATAACTCAAATATAGACTATACATTCAATGGGAAACCACTCAGAAATGAAAAGAATAAACTATTGATAAATGTAACACAAGGAATAAATCTTTTTAAGAAATCATATGTTCAATGACAAAAAAGAATGCATAGTATGCAATGTATTTAAAATTTTGGAAAATGCAAATTAATCCATAAGGACAAATCCGTATCAGTTGTTGCCTGGGCTTGTGCAATAGGAGCTACGCACTGCAGAGGGGCAAGAGGAGTGTACTGCCAGTTCTAGAAATGCTTGCTTATTGATAGATAGTGAATTCAAAGTTTATACAACTGTCAGCATTCATCAAATCGTGAAAATATACAATTAAATTATACATCAATAAAATAGATTTCACAAGTAAAAATCCAATACGAAAACCAATTTGAAATCAGTCTGTTTTCCATTATCATCATAAAACAACAATTCGAAACGATTTTTCGTCTAAGTTCTAAA
The DNA here is from genome assembly GCF_001604975.1 of Cebus imitator. Lineage (NCBI taxonomy): Eukaryota > Metazoa > Chordata > Mammalia > Primates > Cebidae > Cebus > Cebus imitator. The sequence continues at coordinate 524,733 of NW_016107762.1, forward strand.
CAAATTCTCCAATTATGTTGTGTTCCTGTGAAAGTTAATTCAGAGAACTATCAGTTGGCTCCCAACTGCTATGGACTCACTACAGATTATTGATTTGAGAGTAATTTCTCAACTGAAGTAGTTTGAGCTCACTTTGAGTGCAGTTTGATTTGTGATATACTTGTAAGTGTTTAACAATTGGCTACTTGAAGAAAAAAAATCTTAATTTGTTGCACTTGCTAGTTTCCTTGATATTACTGCATCCTCCAAGATTAATCATCATATCACTAATGTGATGTCACTGAGTAAGAATTTAGGAAGAGATGTTCATAATTGCTACCTGTGAGCTAATGTGAGCCTGTACCAAGACAATGTTGGATAATCTTACACTGAGTTGGATTATCCTAGCCCTGTGGTGATACTGATTTCTGCATTTACAAATTATACTTAAATAAACTTGATCACAGTGATTATAAAGTCAAGAAAGCAGGACTTTAATCTTTGTCTTTCAGTTATCAAGTTATTACATAAAACTTTCAGAGTTTACTCTTTGGAAACCCTTTTTTTTGGTATTAGTTTTCTAATAAAAAAATACATTAATGCGATTAAAAAATATCAACCACTGTTTTTATAGTATCACAATTAGTTTGCATTTGCATAGCTATATATATATAAAGTTCAGTAAAAGAACATTTTTACATCTATGCTTCTCTTTTGCATTGTTATTTATTTCATTTAGTGAATATTGTGGAAAATAATTTTGTTGTATAGTAGAGATCCTCTCCATGTGCCCTAAATACTAAGTAGACCACTGATTAATTATACAAGTGCGGAAATGTCAGATACAAACCAAAACATCATTTAATTAATTAATTAATTATTTGTTCTTCTGTGGGGAGGGGCAGAGTTCTCGCTCTGCTGCCCAGACTGGAGTGCACTGGCATGATCATAGCTCACTGCATCCTCGCACTCCTGGGTTCAAGTGATCCTTCCACCTTGGCCTGCCAAAGTGCTGTGATTATGGGTGTGAGCCACCACAGCCAGCCCAACACATTATTTTAAATGAAGATTTTAAATGTGGATTGAGAGTCTACTGTAAAAATAAAAGACAGACTTGGTATTAGCTGTATTATTTCTAACCCATGCAAAATTTATTCTTCTACCAAAAACACAAACTGGAATGAAAGTTGTTGCTAGTCTTTAATTAACACTGCGACAAAAAAACTTCCTTGGATTTTATTTTTCAGTCTCTTTTTTAATAAAATAAATAAATTGCAATCAATCATACCTATGGTCTTTTCTAGATTCAAAATCCTAAGATTCAAATGGCTAGTATTATTTCCTTTTTGGTGCTTACAAATTTGTAGCAAATAAGGTCAAATGTTTTGAGAAACAAAACTAGAAAGGCAAAATTATGTCTTATACCTCAATCTCTACTGAAGCCCTAGATAATTGTTTAACCCACTGAATCACCTGATCCTTCCAAAATGTTTATGAACAAAATGAAACAGAATCTTGTCTTTAAAACCTGTTTTTCTGGAATCCCATAACAATAGATAATATTTATTAAGCTTGTAACATGGTAATCACTATGCTAATCACTTCACAAATATTACCTCACATATTATATATAACTCTAAAATTTTAATGTTTCCATTTCACAGATGATAAAACTGAGGCATAGAAATTTTAAATAACTTGTTTTTAGTCACAGTGTTAATGAATGAAAGTAGAAACCTAAAACTCATGTTTGTATTTCTTTAAAGCTCATGTTAACACCAATGCTAATAATTCTAGTTAATGTAAAGCATTAAGCATTAAATTACATAAATAATTTCCACTTTCATTTGATTTCTGTTTATAAACTCAAAGCCTTCCTAGAAAGAAATTCAAGAGCTCAGAAGTATAAATGATAATATGAAAAGAGGGTTTGGAGTTTGCTGTGATTCTAGTAAAAATTTTCATCCTACCACAAATATTCCTATTAACTCAGAAGCAAGTATGTTTATAATGATTATTACTATTCTTTTTATCTCTGCTCAGGTAATCAGTATATGACAGCAGCTTACCTTGAAAGTGTCATTATTTTTTAGTATAAAAAATAGATATGTCATGGCCATCAATTCACAATACCATCAATATGATGAAAATAAACTAAGCCATTCATCTAGTCAGTCCATTTCTTTAAAAGAAAGAAAACAACATTGCAGATAGGTTTTCTTGTTAATGCTAACACAGGCTGTGTGCTTCCAACTTGAACAATGTTCCTAGGCTATTTCACAAGCAGATAAGGAAAAGAATGCGGAGGGCAGAGGAGTATGCGTCTGTATTGAATTAATGTGATTATGTAAAGTTTATCTGTCACATTTACGTAGTACTTTTATGCATAAAATATTTGAACTCAACTAATTTTACAGAAATGAGATACATGCATGAAATATTTAATGTGTTAAACAGGTCTGAAGATCTTTTTTCATGTAAGAGTGAAAAATAGTATTACATGCTGGGCTGTAGCCCAGTTTTATCATTTACTGGCTAGGAGATCTGGGCTAACTCCTTAACTTCTCTTAGCTTCAGAGTTTTGTCTATAAAATGGTGATAATACAGAATTTTGTGAGCTTAGTGGCCAGCAAATCACTATACAAATGTTAGTGATGATTACAGCTCTCATTCATAATTTCAACACACGCTCCCCCTGCACTCAGAAAGATTGATAGTCTACATCCATGGTCTTGAGATAACACGATGACAATTCCCTATGTTCTTCTCCTCTTCAACCATTATTTGAATCAATTAGTTCCTCCTTGTATGTATGTAAGATATCCTAATATATTTGTCTTGCCTTATTATCTATTTTAGATATGCCCCTTAAGTGTACCAACTTTGTTCATACATTGTTATTATGGTGTATATATCTATTTACACATTGTCTCTGCCACTGTACTGAGAGCTTCTAAAAGCAGAGAATGTGTCCTACTCATTTTTCTATTTTTACTACCTTAGTGGCATGTCTGTCAGAATCAGTGATTAAGGGTTTCTTTTGTTTCATATAGCGGTTATTCCTGTATGCTAGAAGGTAGTCAAACATTTCTTTTGTTGATAGCAAAATGAAAGCTAAAAACAATAAGTTTGAATTATAGGTATATAAAATATCATAATGGAGAATATTCTAATTAACAAAAAAATATAATTTTTTAAATCAAGAGATCAGATCTTTTAATGGCTTCACTACAAGCGAGGTGAATTTTTCAGCATCCTTGTAGTAAAGTTGTCATCACTGCACTCCAGAAATAAGGATGCTACATCTGAAATATAATTTTGATATAGTAAATATTCCATGATCTATTTATGCATGTTACTTAACAAATATTTATTGAGTCTAATGTGTTGAGCACTCCGTTGGTTGCTTGAGATCTCATGGTTAATCACATATAAAGTATCTTTGCCCCACAGAGCTCACAGCCTACTTGAGGAAAGGGGGGGGGCATAGGGAAAAGTTGTTGCTGATGACATGTGGTGAGGGCTAAGCCAGGACAAGCAGAGGGATGTGGGCAGCACCAAGAAGGCCACGTGGTGCCTTCTGTGAGCTCTAGCAGTCATTGTAGTTCATGTGACAATTCACTCCTCACAAAGCTGGGATTTCACCTGCCATAACTTCCATTTTCAGTCAAATCTATCCATCTTAGTTCCAAATTTATCTTCTAAAATTGAAGGCAGTTTTCTTGTTCTTCTAATTTGTTTCAGTTTCATTTATCTACAGAGAAAGTCACCTTTTCTTTAATCTTAAGATGGTCTAAACACTAAATTCGATGGAACATTGAATGTTTAGATGGAACATTTTAGAGCTAACCCTGAAACATTTTTAGGACTAGTAAACTGAGGAAATAAGAAACTTCACACGAAAATAAAGAAAAAAATGCAATCACATTTATACATAGAATCACAGGGATTTTTTCATCAGAAATGTTTGAAGCAGAGACTTACCCAGCATCTCTCTATCTTTTCAACTTATAAAACATTGAGGAGCTCACACCTGGAAAGACTACCATTCCATTTTTAGATACCTGTAACCATTTTAAAGTTTATTTCTACTACAGAAAAAAATACGTTTAGCTTTCTCTGGGACTACCAGAAAAAAATTTCATCCATCTTTTCTATGATAGGCTGTTCTTTACTTAAGGGCCACTACTATTACCCTGTTAAATCTTCTTTTCTTTAGACCTTTATTTAACTGTATTCTGTGATACATGCTGTCTATCATTTATTAATTAAACAAGTATTTACTAAATGCAAATTTTGTTCCGGATCCACAGCTAGGCACTGGAGATAGAGAAGTGGTTAAAATATCCATTGATCTTACATGTCTTTATACCTTTCTTTTGGGTGGACTTTATAATGACAGTGTCCCATTTACAATATATTTTGTGTGATTATGCAAATGAATAGAAATGAGGCTGAGATTACATTATTTTCTTACAAAAAGCTATTGTATAATGTTGCCTATAATTGAACTTATCATAATAAAAATCCTTTGGGATGTTTTTACATAAAGAAATGGTGAATATTATGCAGCCATTAAAAACGATGAGTTTGGGTCCTTTGTAGGGACATGGATGAACCTGGAAACCATCATTCTCAGCAAACTGACAGAAGAGCAGAAGATCAAACACCGAATGTTCTCACTCATAGGTGGGTGTTGAACAATGAGAGCACATGAACACGGGGAGGGGAGCACTACACACTGGGATCAGTTGGGGGGAAATAGGGGAGGGACGGTGGGGGGTGGGGAGCTGGGGAGAGATAGCAAGGGGAGAAATGCCAGATGTAGGTGATGGGGAGGAAGGCAGCAGATCACACTGCCACGTGTGTACCTATGCAACAATTTTGCATGTTCTTCACATGTACCCCAAAACCTAAAATGCAATAAAATAAATAAATGGGGGGGAAGAAATAGTGAGCTGCAAATCCTCCCTTCTTTGTTAATTTCAATTTTTGAAACTCAGTGTAAAATTTTATGTTTTTCCTGTCAAATTTCAAGTTGTTTGACCTTTCAAAATTAGATTTCATTTTTTACTCAGAAGTCCAATGTATTAGCTATTCTTCACAATTTTCTGTTTCTAAAATTTTTCTAAATTTGCTTCTATGTCTTTGTTCCTGATGTAGTTCAAAATGTATTCAGAATAGGGTCAACAACAGGGCTTTATGACACCAAGACTTCCTTCCAGTAATTTTTTTTTTTTTTTTTTGAGATGAGAGTCTTACTCTGTTTTCCAGGCTGTTGTTCAGTGGCAGAATCACAGCTCACTGCAGCCTTGACTTCTTGGGCTCAAGTGACCCTCTCACTTCAGCCTCCCAAGTAGCTGGGACTACAGCCCTTTACCACCTTGCTTGGCTAATTTTTGTTTTTTTTTTTTTGGTAGATATGGGGTTTTGTCATGTTGTGCAGGCTGGTCTTGAACTCCTGAGCTCAAGCGATCTGTCAACCTCAGCCTCCAAAAGTGCTGGGATTACAGGCGTGAGCTGCCACGCCTGGTTTAGTAATCTTTTGAAATAATTTTCAAACAGCAGCAACACATAAGCCTACCTGTATCACTAAGCATTACGATACTAGAAATATTTGTGTGAAAATGTTTGAACTGAATCGTTAACTACTTTCTTGAACTCACAATGTTTTTCAAACTAAGTGTAGCATGTATTTCTAGAAATCACACAGCCTGCTCTTTGATTGCTTATAGCAGTGGTTATTACTTATGTTTAAGTATTAATATGTTACCAGTGAAAATCTGTTTTTAAATACACACTAGATTTGCCTATTTGTAATTTCTGAAATATATATACATATATTCCCTCTTTGAATAGTGAAACATTTATACTTTTGTAGTATCCTAGAGTTTTTCATATTTCTAATTTTGTAAAACAACAACAGTTAGTTACAATTACACCTGCAATTACTGCATGCCCTGGGATGCAATTCACATAAACTTCTACTTTCTACTTTGCACAAAGCTACATACTAGAAAATATACAGTTTTTGGAATTAATCAGGCTTAGGTGACCATTCCAGTGCCTATCCTAATATGCTTTATGTCTTTGGGAAACTTAATGATCCTCTCTTAATTTCAATTTCTGTAAAAATAATGGATATCTTTTAATTCCTAGTAATGCATGAGACATATTATACAATTTTACTGGAAGTGAAAGCTTTTCGAATGCAGAGACTAATTTAACTTATTCATTGCTATATGTCTGGAGACTATGAAAGTAAATATACAAAATTTCCAAAAAGTAATTGTTTAATAAATACATGGCACATAATAGATGTCAATAAATGTTGGTTTAGTTTTTCCTTCCTTGCCTATCTTAAGCCCAATTTCTTCTTGACAAGGTGTTGCCTTGTACACTTTGAAGATTGTTGTTTTCATATGGAAAGTAGAAGCAAAATATGTTCGCTTCTCCTTTCTCCCTTTTAACATCACGGCATCTGGGCCAAGACTAATCTTTCTTTATGGTCTTTTCCAAACACAATAGAATAACAGACACATTTTTGTTTTCATCAGTGTATTTCAAAACCCTACCTTATTCTGGGTTTTAATATTTTTGTAACAAAATTTCTGGTTAGAATACTTCTTTATATTCCTCCTTTGAAATGTGCCTCTTCCTCCATCCTTTGTGCGTTCTCAGATAGCTCCTGGCATAGCTACACTGATTTCTTGTCACCCACCTTTTCTTCTTTTATGGGATTATTTATGATTGAATTGTCAGAATTTATTTTCTTGCAGATTGCTATCCTTTCTTTTCCCTTTGAGGTCGCTTTCCTTTTTAAATTGCCCTCTTCTTTTAAGTTCATGAACATGGAGTCATTGTTTTTTGTGAATATTTTGAAGCTATTTTCCTAGAGACCGAGGCACACATCAGACTACACCCTGTGAATATCCTTCCTTTGACTTTATGTCAATATTTATATATACCAAAAATCAGCCCTTCTTTTTTTTCAATGATGTTCAAAGTAGCAATTCCATAGTAGCTTCCAAAAAAATGAACTTAATAGCGAAAAAATTCAATTATCTATCAGCTGTTCCAAACCTTAAGAGGAATGAGATTTCCAGAGGACATCATTATATATGAGAGTTTCAGTACACTTTTGTGTCTTTTATATACTAGTTACATCCCTGTATCCCTGTATGTTGATTGCAGTATCCAAATGTGCCAACTGGTGTAATATGCTAACTCCTATAACAGCAGTTGCTATTGCTTTTCTCTTATTTTATGCTCTTTATTCTCACTCAGATGGCTTCCAAATTCCTACTACCACAATAATCTCATGACTTCTCCTACCAATTAGTGCTATAATAACTTAGATATGACACGGTAGTCAGCTATGTGAAATTCTTATTCAAAGTAGTCAGAGGAAGATCAGGCTGGGTCAGACTGAAGTGACAGTGCCACAGGGTGATCCACCCACATTTTAGGGCTGGCCCCGGAGTAGAGATGAGATGACAAGAGTCCATTATATAATTTTCCTTATAACAAAACTAAGCTCGAGTCCAGTCTGGTGCAGAAAATACAGAAGCATTAGCTCAGACTGTAGGATGATATTTGAAGTCAGATGGACAGACTGACCTCTCAAGTCTAGAATATTGGCAACTATTGCTGAGCAAGAATGGTACAAGCAAGAATGAGAGTACCTTCTTGCACATACAATTTTGCCAGCCTTTCTAATCAGCTCAGTTCTTTAAATAAAGATTTCTATTGCATTTTCATCATGTAGCCAAGAGCTCTATCTACCAAGTCTCAGAAATATGTGAGACATTGTCCACCTCCTTCTGCTATAATGTCAAGGTCATCATGTTGGACACCAGTACCTGGATGAGCAAGCATCTCAAAAAAACAAATGTTACTCATGGTTTTTCTCACTGTTATTTTATCTTGAGAATTAGTGGGCATTATTTTTTAACACTGTTCTTCCATACTTCTTTTAACCCACTGGATCCCGTTATTTTCAGTGCATTATCTTTCTGGAATTAAAATTTAGCTTAAAACAGTGATTCATTTAGGTTTTTTGTTGTTGTAAGAATAAAGCACACACCATCTATTGGAAGACATGCCAGAGTAGACAGACTGTAGTAATAATCTCAAAATATCAGTGACTGAACATGATAAAAGTTTATTTTCTTTTCTTAGCACAATGTCAGCAAACAGAGACCTCTATTTCTTGCAATCATTCAGACTACTTGGATCAAGAGGACGCACCATTCCTAAGGGCCTTGGAATCCTCAACTGGATCATCCATGTCATGTCAATAGACAAGTAAAAAGAAAGAGCTTTCAAAGCTCTGCTTTTAATCGCATCAGCCCAGACACATATTGCTTCTCTTTTCCACTGGAAAGAATGCATCACAAGGTCCCAAATGAAAGGGGGTTCTAAAGTAATTTAGCAGTGTGCCAAGGCAAATAAAACCTGGATATTAATGAAAATACTGGGCAGTCTCTGCTGTAGCAGAATCCTATGTTTCTACTACCATAAACTACTATTTTGTGAGCCCAGTAGTTCTCTCCCTTTCTATATTTTTTTGCTACCATCCACATAATCCATCATATCTATTATTTCTTCTTCTTTTCCCTTTCAAATAGAAGGCATTTTTTAAAAATCTTAGTTCAGAAATATTTAAAATTTTTCTTCATTATTCCCTAAGTTATTGGGGTACCGTTGGTATTTGGTTACATGGGTAAGTTCTTTAGTGGTGATTTCTGAGATTTTGGTGCACCCATCCCCCATGTGTACACTGTGCCATATTTGTAGTGTTTTATCCCTTGCCCCCCTCCAACTCTCCCCCTCAAGTCCCTAAAGTCCATTTTATCATTCTTATACCTTTGCGGCCTCATAGTTTAGCTCCCACATATCAGTGAGAACATACGATGACAGAGTCATGTTTGGCTTTCCATTCCTGAGTTACTTCACTTAGAAAAATAGTCTCCAATCTCATCCAGGTTGCTGCAAATGCTATTAATTTATTCCTTTTTATGGCTGTGTAGTAGTCCATCATATATATGGAATGTGGCCGCAAACATATAAAAAATATACACATCAGAGTTTCTTTATCTACTCATTGATTGAGGGGCATTTGGGTTGGTTTCATGATTTTGCAATTGTAAATTGTGCTGCCGTAAACGTGCATGTGCAAGTATCTTTTTTTAATAATGACTTTTTTTCCTGTGGGTAGATATCTGGTAGTGGGATTGCTAGATCAAATGGTAGTTCTAGTTTCAGTTCTTTAAGGAATCTCCACCCTGTTTTCCATAGTGGCTGTACTAGTTTACATTCCCACCGGCAGTGTAGAAGTGTTCCCTGATCACTGTGTCCACGCCAACATGTACTGTCTTTTGATTTTTTGATTATGGCCATTCTTGTAGGAGTAAGGTGGTATCTCATTGTGGTTTTGATTTGCATTTCCCTGATCATTAGTGATGTTGAGCATTTTTTTTATATGTTTGTGGCCACATGTATATCTTCTTTTGAGAACTGTCTGTGTGTATCCTTAGCCCACTTTTTTATAGAGACTGTTTGTTTTTTTCTTACTGATTTGTCTGAGTTCATTGTAGGGATTCTGGATATTAGTCCTTTGTCAGATGTATGAATTGCAAAGATTTTTTCTATTCTGTGGGTTTTCTGTTTACTCTGCTGACTATTCCTTTTGCCATGCAACAGCTCTTTAGTTTCATTATGTCTCAGCTATTTATCTTTGTTTTTTTTTTTGCATTTGGTTTTGGGTTCTTAGTCATGAAATCCCTGCCTAAGCCAATGTCTAGAAGAGTTTTTCCAATGTTATCTTCTAGAATTGTTATAGGTTCAGGTCTTAGGTTTAAGTCCTTAGTCTATCTTAAGTTGATTTTTTTATAAGGTGACAGATGGGGATCCAGTTTCATTCTCCTGCATGTAGCTAGCCAATTATCCCAGCACCTTTTGTTGAAAAAGGTGTCTTTTGCCCATTTTATGTTTTTGTTTGCTTTGCCAATGATCAGTTGGCTTTAAGTATTTGGATTTATTTCTGCATTCTCTATTTTGTTCCATTGGTCTATGTGCCTACTTTTATACCAGTATCATACTGTTTTGGTGACTATGGTCTTATAGTATAGTTTGAAATCAGGTCATGTGATGCCTCCAGGTTTGTTCTTTTTGCTTAGTCTTGCTTTGGCTATGTGGGCTCTTTTTTGTTTCCATATGAATTTTAGAATTGTTTTTTCTAATTTTATGAAGAATGATGGTGGTATTTCTGATGGGGATTGTGTTGAATTTGTAGATTGGCTTTTAGCAATATGGTTATTTTCACAATGTTGATTCTACCATCCGTGAGCATGGGATGTTTCCATTTGTTTGTGTTGTCTATGATTTCTTTCAACAGTGAATGGTACTTTTCCTTGGAGAGGTCTTTCAACTCCTTTGTTAGGCATATTCCTAAGTTTTGTTGTGTTTTGTTTTGTTTTTGCAGCTATTGTAAAGGGGTTCAGTTCCTGATTTGATTCTCTGCTTAATTGCTGTTGGTGTATAGAAAAGCTACTGATTTGTGTACATTAATCTTGTATCTGGAAACTTTGCTGAATTCTTTTTTTTTTTTTTTTTTCTGAGACAGAGTTTCGCTCTTGTTACCCAGGCTGGAGTGCAATGGCGCGATCTCGGCTCACCGCAACCTCCGCCTCCTGGGTTCAGGCAATTCTCCTGCCTCAGCCTCCTGAGTAGCTGGGATTACAGGCACGCACCACCATGCCCAGCTAATTTTTTGTATTTTTAGTAGAGACGGGGTTTCACCATGTTGACCAGGATGGTCTCGATCTCTTGACCTCTTGATCCACCCGCCTCGGCCTCCCGAAGTGCTGGGATTACAGGCGTCAGCCACCGCGCCCGGCCCTGCTGAATTCTTTTATCAGTTCCAGGAGCTTTCTGGAGAAGTTCTTAGGGGTTTCAAGGTAAACAATCACATTGTCAGCAAACAGTGATAGTTTGACTTCCTCTTTACTGATTTGGATGCCCTTTATTTCTTTCTCTAGTCTGATTGCTCTGGCTAGGACTTCCGATACTATGTTGAAAAGGGGTGGTGAGAGTGGGCATCTTTGTCTTGTTTCAGTTCTCAGAGGGAATGCTTTCAACTTTTCCCCATTCAGTATTATGTTGACTGTGGTTTGTCATAGATAGCTTTTATTACATTAAGGTATGTCCCTTGTATGCCAATGTTTGCTGAAAGTTTCACTCATAAAGCAATGCTGGATTTTGTCAAATGTTTTTTCTGCATCTGTTGAGATGACCATGTGATTTTTTTTTAAAGTGCGTTTATGTGGTATATTACATTAATTGGCTTGCATATGTTAAACCATCCTGGCATCCTTGGTATGAAATGATCATGGTAGATTTTCTTTTTGATATGTTGTTGCTAGTATTTTGTTAAGGATTTTAGCACCTACGCTCATCAAGGATATCAGTCTGTAGTTTTCTCTTTTTGTTATGTTCTTTCCTGGTTTTAGTATTAACATGATGTTGAATTAATAGAACAAATTAGGAAAGGTTCCTCCTTTCTCTATCTTGTGGAATGGTGTCAAAAGGATTGGTACACATTATTCTTTGAATGTCTGGTCAAATTTTCCTGTGAATCTGCCTGGTACTGGACTTTTTTGGTTGGTGATTTTTTAAATTACCATTTCAATCTTGCTGCTTGTTATTGGTCTGTTCAGGGTATCTAATCCTTCCTGATTTATGCTAGGAGGGTTGTATTTTTCCAGGAATTTATCTATCTCTTCTAGATTTTTTAGTTTACGTGCATAAAGGTGTTCATAGCAGCTTTGAATGATCTTTTGTATTTCAGTGGTGTCAGTTGTAATATCTTCTGTTTCATTTATTAGTGAGGTTATTTGAATTTTTTCTCTTCTTTTCTTGCTAATGGTCTATCAATTTGATTTATCTTTCAAAGGACCAGCTTTTTCTTTCATTTACCTTTTGTATTTTTTTGTTTGTTTGTTTGTTTCAGTTTCATTTAGTTCTGCTCTGATCTGATCTTGGTTATTTCTTTTCTTCTTCTGGGTTTGAGTTTGGTTTGTTCTTTTTTCTCTAGTTCTGTGAGGTGTGACCTTAGATTGTCTGTTTGTGCTCTTTCAAACTTTTTGATGTAGTGACTTAGGACTGTGAGCTTTCCTCTTAGTGTGGCCTTTGCTCTATCCAAGAGGTTTTTGATAGATTGTGTCATTATTGTCATTCAGTTTGAAGAATTATTTAAATTTCCACCTTGATTTCATTTGACCCAATGCTCACTCAGGAGCAGGTTATTTAATCTCCATGTATTTGCATGGTTTTGAAGGTTCTTTCTGGAGTTTATTTCGTTTTATTCCACTGTGGTCTGAGAGAGTGCTTGATATAATTTCAATTTTCTTAAATTTATTGAGGATCATTTTATGGCCTACATATGGTCTATCTTGGAGAAAGTTCTATGCACTGTTGAATAGAATGTGTATTCTACAGTTGTTTGATGTAATATTCTACGTGTATGTTATGTCCATTTGTTCCAAGGTATAGTTTAAATTCATTCTTTCTTTCTTGGCTTTCTGTCTTGATGACCTGTCTAGTGCTGCCAGTGGAGGATTGAAGTCCCCCACTATTATTGTGTTGCTGTCTATCGCATTTTGCAGATCTATTAGTAATTGTTTTATAAATTTGTGACCTCCAGTGTTAGGTGTATATATGTTTAGAATTGTGATATTTTCTTGTTGGACAAGGCCCTTTATCATTTTATACTGTCCCTCTTTGTCTCTTTTAACCACCGTTGCTTTAAAGTTTCTTTTGTCTGATATAAGAATAGCTACCCCTGTTCACTTTTGGTGTCCATTTGCCTAAAATTCCTTTTTCCACTCCTTTATTATGTTTATGTGGGTCATTACGTGTTAGGTGAGTCTCCTGAAGGCAGCAGATTATTGCTTGGTGAGTTCTTGCCCATTCTGCAGTTCGATATCTTTTAAGTGGAGCATTAAGGCCATTTACATTAAATGTTAGTATTGAAATGTGAGGTACCTTTGTTTTCATCATGCTCTTTGTTGCCTGTTTACTTTGGTTTTGTTTTTGCTTTTTAACTTGTATTTTTGTTTTATAGGTCCTGTGTGATTTACGCTTTAAATAGGTTCTGTTTTGATAATCCAGGATTTCTTTCAAGATTTAGAGCTTTTTTTAGCAGTTCTTGTAGTAGGGGCTTGGTGATGATGAATTTTCTCAACATTTGTCTGAAAATGACTGTATCATTCCTTCATGTATAATGCTTAGTTTCACTGGAGACAAAGCTCTTGGCTGATGATTGTTTTGTTTGAGGAGACTGAAGATATGTCCCCAATCCTTTCTAGCTTGTAGGATTTCTGCTAAGAAATCTGTAGTTAATCGATAGATTTTCCTTTATAGGTTACCTGGTACTTCTGTCTCACAGCTCTTAAGATTCTTTCCTTTTTCTTAACTTTAGATAATCTGATGACAATGTGGCTAGGCAAAGGTCTTTTTGTGATGAATTTCCCAGGTGTTCTTTGTGTTTCTTATACTTGGCTATCTAGGACTCTCACAAGGCTGGACAAGATTTCCTCAATTATTCCCCTAAATACGCTTTCCAGGCTTTTAGAATTCTCTTTTGCCTCAGGTGTACCGATTATTTTTAGGTTTGGTCATTTAACATATCCCAGACTTCTTGGAAGCTTTGTTCATATTTTCTTATTCTTTTTTCTTTGTCTTTGTTGGATTGGGTTAATTAAAAGACCTTGTTTTTTGAGCTCTGAATTTCTTTTATCTACTTGTTCTGTTCTATTGGTGAGACTTTCCCGAGCATTTTGGTGTTCTAAAAGTGTGTCCAAAGTTTCCTGAATCTTTTATTTTTTTCTTTAAGATATATCTTTTCATGAATATTTCTCACTTCACTTCTTGTAATTTTTTTCCCTTGGATTTCCTTGGATTTGCCTTTCTCTGGTCCCTCCATGATTAGCTTAATAACTACCTGAATTCTTTTTCAGATAAATCAGAGATTTCTTCTTGGTTTAGATCCATTGCTGGTGAACTACTGTGCTTTTTTTGGTGGGGAGTGTTAAAGAGCCTTGTTTTGTCATATTACCAGTGTTGGTTTTCTGGTTCCTTCTCATTTGGGCAGGTTCTGTCAGAGGGAAGATATCGAGGTAAAGGCTGTTGTTCCAATTCTTTTGTCCCATGGGGTGTTCCCTTGATATAGTACTCTCTCCTTTTTCCTATGGATGTGGCTTCCTGTAAGCCAAACTGCAGTGATTGTTGTCTGTCTTCTGGGTCTAGCCACCCAGCGAGTGTACCTGGCTCCAGGCTGGTACTGGGGATTGTCTACGCAGAGTCTTGTGATGTGAACCATCTATGGGTCTCTCAGTGGTGGATACCAGTGCCTGTTACAATGGAGGTGGCATAAGGTGCAATGGACTCCATGAGGGTCCTTAGTTTTGTAGTTTAATGCTCTATTTTTGTGATTTTGGCCTCCTACAGGAGGTGGCACTTCCCAGAAAGCATCAGCTATAGTAGTGTGGAGAGGGACTGGCAGTGCATGGGGCCCTAGGCGTCCCAAAATTATATGCCCTCTTGTCTTCCACTACCAGTGTGGATAGGGAAAGATCATAATGTTGGGGCATGGCTAAGTATGTCTGAGCTCAGACTCTCCTTGGGCTGGTCTTCCTTCGACTACTGTGGGTGATGGGGGTGAGATTCCCGGGTCAATAAAGTTGTATACCTAGGAGGATTATGACTGCTTCTGCTGAATCACACAGTTTTTCAGGGAAGTGGGGGAAAGCCAGTAGTCACAGGTCTCACCCAGCTCCCATGCAAACTGAAAGGCCAGTGTCACTCCCACCATGTCCCCTCCAACAACCCGGAGTCTGTTTCCAGGTGGAGGGCAAGATGGGCTTGAAAATTTCCCTGAGGCTGTCTGCCTCTCAGCTGCCAGAGAAAAGAGCTTTAAATCTTCCTCACCTGTGAAGTCTGCACACCTGATTCATGCCCTCCTTTGAGTTCTGGCCGGGAGGCTTCTCTCCCCTTTCAAATTGTTACAAAGTTCAGCTCCAGAATTCCTTCTCCCTGTGGAGTTGTACCCCATGCACCTCTTGCCACCCTCCTGATGGATTCCTGTGGTGCCAGGCAGGAATGGGCGCTTGGAGACCCGGTGAGTTCCCAGCATCTTTCTGCTGCTTCCTCTATCACTGTATTTCTCTGGGCTAACTTGACTAAGCTCCAAGTAAAGTCAGAAATTTCTCCTGCAAACAGACATTCAGCTTCTCCAGTGGGGTTTTGTATTCAGGAGAGGAGGGTCTCCCTTTCCCACTTCCGCAGTTGGGACACTTAACTGTATTTGAGGTGTCTCTCGGGTCCTGCAGGAGCAGTATGTTTCCTTCAGAGGGTCTGTGGGTGCTCGTGGGATTGCTAGAGCTAAAATTCACAATGCAAGCCTCCATATGCTGCTCTGTCCCGAGCTGCAATCTAGTGCTGCCTTCCGGCTGCCATGATCCCGGAAATCTTTTATTATTCTACCCTAATATTGAAGTCATTAAATATGCTTTTGATTTCTTAAGCACTACCATTTATATGAAGTTTTGTATATCAGGGAAACCAAGGAGTGACCGAGGAGTCTGAATAATTTTTCTTTCCATTATCTCTTTAATATAGTAAAGTTAACTACATTATAAAAGTCCATATTAGGTGCTCCCTCTGAATGTTTTAGGAAGGGAATCACCAGCCACGACTGCAAATCTTTTAAATATCAGGATACAAGCAGATTTTTTTCTGATTATTATATACAGTACAAAATATTGGTCCTTTCACAAGAACCAAGATTTCTTACTGTACAAAGCAATCACTTTACACTGCAATGTGCTTTGGAACCAGACATATCGGAGCATGAATTCTAACTCATTTCCTAGTCACCTAGCACTGGCCAAGCTACTAAAACTCTCTGAATCTCAGTATCTTCATCAGTAAAATGGAGAAAATAGACCAGATTTTCTGGGTTGGTTTAGAAGGATTCGAATGTATGTGTATAACCACCTGATATCCTTTCAAGGAATGGTACATATTCTTCTATTTCTCTCTTGGACTGCCTTCTGAACAACTTCTCTCTTGGACTGCCTTCTTCTGAACAACTTCCAATTTTGATTGCTTTTTCAGTCCTCTAAGATTTTCGCCTTTTTAATTTACTCCAGCCTGTGCATTGAAAAGTTAGAATCAAAATCTTGCACTTTCTCTTTCTATAGCTTGATGTTTACATTAGTGGTCTTCATTCTGAGGACATTTTCTAGAGCATGTTTCCTGGATGTGGCTGAAGAATTCACAAGTTTCTTAGTTACCCTTATCTCTGGTTTCCTGCAGTCTTTTGCAGGAAACCAGAGACATAGTAAATATATTGACATAGTAAATTGTTTATTTCTGGATAGATAGTGGGTTCTCAGGGCATTACTTATAAGTGAAGTTTTTTTATGTGTAATTTTGGCTACCGTCAACTGTTATCAATTACTTTGGTTTAATTCCCTATTACCCAATGTCCAGTGTCCTTTGGTAATCATGAAAAAATAATCACCTCCTTTTGTGCTACTATGAAAGCTATGGAATATAATGACTGATATGTGGAAAGATCTATTTCTTTACTGATAAGTATACATTGGATATAAACTCATATTTATAATGTGCACTTCATTGAACATAACTCTAATTAAAATATTAAAATATATTTGGTTTTCCTCTACATTTTTGTATTTGAAAAGGTGGAAAATATTTTGGTTATCATGGAACAAATTTCAAACCATTTTTAAAAGACTTGTTCTTTTGAAAATGATTATATTATCAGAAATATGTACAATAAGTTATTTCAGTTATGCAAATATTTATTTTAAATATGACTAAACTTTTTAACATTTAAATGCTAAAGCTTTAACATTATTTTGTATTTATTTTACATTCACATTCATTTACCCAGTTTTTTGGAGTAAGTCTTCGGCATTCATTGTGATTTTTCATAGTACACTTTGTAATTTACACTTGCAGTTACAGACATTATATTTTTATACCTTAGTTAATATATCATTATTTTTACTCACTACTAATAAATAAGGAAACAAAGCTAAATAAATTTAAATAATCATCTCCACCATGAATTAAAGCTGATGAGGAGGAGAGAATAAATGTGGAGGAAGTGCTCAAATACTCTTTGGGTAGCACCTTCCCACACTGCCCTTTATTTTCATCCAGTCCCAGAAGAACAAACTTCGCCTGATCAAAGAAAAATAAGACAAGATTTGCATCTGGGTAGAAAGTGATTTAATTTTTCAGTCTGGAAAATTAAAGCCTGACCCAAACATACATTTCTGTTTTGTTTCCTTTGAGACAGCCAAGAGTATGAGATAATAATTCCAAACATCTCAAATACCAGGAATGCCAAGACTGATGCTTTGTTTCCTGTTTCATGAGCTCAGGACAGGATGCTCAGCTCATAAACACATTTAGAGAGCTTTATAGGACACAAAACCACTTACACAGCACTATGAGTCTCTATTTTTTAATTCTCTTCCAAATTAATTTTTATGACTTCCCAGGGCACTTTCTCAATTCCCTACACAGATCATGAAATTTTGATTAAACATTTAATGAGGTTCTTTGTATTGATCCCTCTTATTTCCCAAATCCCTTCATGCCACCATGCCTATTGAACCCAGTGGCCCATCTCTAAAATAAACTATTGAAAGAAACGTACTATCCTTTTATAGTTTTATAGCATGCAGCCCTTTTAGTCTTGGCTTCCATAGTTATGGGATTTTGAAAACCTCTACTTATGAGACCATTGCTGAGAGCCTACTATGTGATCATAACTGTGCCAGATGATAAAAAAAAAAAATACAGAGATGAACAAAAATGACGATTTCTTTTCTCACATAATTCATAGTATAGCTGAAGACATCAAAAATGTTGTAATGTATAGGTGAGATGAAAACAAATTGCTATGAGGTAACTTGTATACTGGTACTTTTTGGCACATTATCTGTTTCAGATGGTATAAACATAGATTCATTCCAAAAATTAATCTAGGTTTATTTATTCAGTAGAAACCATAAAATTAGTCAAGTGCATGGTGTGGCCCACTAGATTCTTCTACCAGTAAATATACAGCAGATCACATAACTATGTATATAACAAGTAAAATTTGTTTTATATTATTATTGTGATAGTTATTAATGTATCTACCATTCAATATTATAAGCCACAGCTTGTAATGTTAAAATAAGACAAAATAATGATGAAAGAAAAAAAATTAAAGAATCTATCATGTGAGAATAGAGAACAAGCATAGTGAGGAGGAAGCACCTAACTGCCTAAAGCTGAGCAGTTAAGGAAGTTTTGACAAGAAAGTCACATTTATATTGAGACTCAAAGAATAGATAGATGGATAGATAGACACACAGGCATGCAGGCAGACAGGCAGGCAGGCAGGCAGACAGACAGACAGACAGACAGACAAGGTCATGGTCAAGCAGAGAGTGAAGAGAAAATACCTCAGTTAGTAGTAAGAGTAAATGCATGAAAGTGTAATAAATGCCACTGCAAAGATAACCGATATCTGCCAAATTTAGAGATCTTTGCCTTTATTTATTTTTAACTTAAATTTTTGTGAATATATAGTAGGTATATAATATACATGGAGTATATGAGATGTTTTGGTAGAGGCATGCAATGTAAAGTAATCACATCATGGAGAATGAGGTATTCATCCCCTCAAGCATTTATCTTTTGTGTTACAAATAATTTATTTACATTCTTTTAGTTATATTTAGATGCACAATTAAGTTATTATTAACTAGTCACCCTGTTCTGCTATCAAATTAGTACAAACACTATGGAGAACAGTTTGGAGATTCCTCAAAATACAAAAAATAGAGCTACCATATGATCCAGCAATCCCACCATTGGGTAAATACCCAAAAGAAGGGAAATCAGTATATCAGAGAAGTATCTGCACTCTCATGTTTGTTGCAGCATTGTTTACAATAGCCGAGATTTGGAAGCAACCTAAGTGTCTATCAACAGATGACTGGATAAAGAAAATGTATTAAATAGAAATCCCTTTATCACGCAAACCATAAAGAATAGAGATTGTGAATTTTCTTTTTTCTCTCTTTTATCTGGCACAGCTACAAAAAGATGTATAGATTTGGTTGGATATAATTGAATTATTCTGGTTGTCACTGATTTTGGTGGAGAAAATGATTTGAAGTAGGAGATCAATGAAGACACTCTTGTAATGCTTCACAACTGAGAAGATGAGGTCTAACTGGAGAAGAAAGGATCTGTTCAAAAGCTATCTTAAATAGAAGAAAATAAAATCTGTTGACTTATTACATAGGAATAATAAATAAGAAATATAAAGTGAAGGACGGCTTGATCACTGAAATTTTACTGATTTAATTAACTAAAATGCTTAATAAGAGGATCTTATGGATAAAGTGAGATGAAAAAAGCATTATTTGTTTGCAATGCCTACAGTACATCTAAACAAAAATTTCTAAAAAGGCATTGTAAATATGAAATGGAGCACAGAAGATAGGTTGAGGTTAGATATAATTGTTATATTTTGCTATGATTACAGTAAGATTTCCAACTGAAACTAAAGATATCAGGCAAATAGATCACAGAGCATTTTTAACTAACCTATGCTATATTTATTGTTTTGAGTCAAATTCAATTTTGATACATCAAATGGTTTTTGTTATCTTCAAATATTTCAATATTATTCAAATTATTCAGTATTGTAAGTTAGAGGACCATAGTTAGAGGAGTAGGCCAGATTTTTAAATTTTCTTTACATCAGATTCCCACTTTATAAAAGTATTTATAACAATATTTGTTTTACTGAGTTACTAAAATTTTCCAGAATGGTTAAATTTTAAAAACGAATTAAAATGTATGGGAGATATGCATTTTAAATTTAAAATACAAATACACTAAAAATAAAAAGATGAAAAATGATATAGTATACAAAGCATAAGCATGCAAAAGCTGGAGAGGCTATGTAAATATTAGCCAAAATAAAGAAAAAAGGTTTACCATAAATAGATAAGGATGTTGCATAATAATAAAATGATCAATTATTTATGAAGCCATTACAATCCTATATACACACAAAAACTGAAAGAGAAATTTAGATAAATCCACAATCATAGATGAAGATTTTAATACTCAATTATTATCAATTAATAGAAATTGAAAAATTTCTATTTCTTAATATACTAAGAAATATCTTAATATATTCGATTAAGAAAATCTTAACATATTAGGAAGGACACAGAAAACATGATCACATTATCAATTACCTTGAATTATTTGAATTTAGAGGACAATACTTTGCCCCAAAACTGCAGAACACACATTATATTTAAATACACATAAATTGATCACCAAATTCAATCATATGTTGGGCCATAAAGTAAGCACCAATAATTTACTAAGAATAAAATCATTCAGAATATGTTACTGAAAAAATTAAATTAAGTAATAAAATTATTAAAATTCAGTAATATATCTAACACCCATCATGATTATTTTGAAATTAAGTAACACACTTCTAAATGACCCATACGTGAAAGAAGAAATCATAAAATCTGTGACAATATTGTGAATTGGATAATAACATATAACATGTCGAAATATGTAGTATGTGTTTTGGAAAATAAGGAAGATTCAAAATTAATGTAATAAGTGTCCATCTTAAGAAGTGAGAAAAGAAAGAGGGGATAAAACCAAAAGAGAGAAGAAAAAAGTAATAAAGAGAATGAATTAATGAAATATGAATAAGACAAAATTTAAAAAATTAGCAAAGTTTAAAATTAGTTATTTGAAATAATAAATAAAATTGAAAAAACACAAGTGGAATTAATCAAGAGGGGAAACATGCACACAAACAAATTACCAGTAGTAGGAATGAAAGACAGCTTATCCATACAGATCCTATAGATTCTAAGCAGATAATAAAGTAATGTTAGGAAGATCTTAGTTCAAGAAATTTGACAACATAGATGAAAAGAACAAATTAATCAAAGAAGAAAACTTTTCAAGACTGATAAGAAATAGAAAATGTAAAATGGTTTATATGCCTATTAAAGAGATAAATTGTATTTATTATCAAAGATAATATTCTCCAAAATAAAATCCAGATCCAGATAGGTTCACTGGTGTTTTCCAGCAGACATTTAAAATATAAATAATAACAAACATACACAAACTCTTTTGGAAAATATAGGAAGAGGAAAATATCCAAACCTGTTTTATGAGATCTACTTAACTCTGTTAGCACAACTCGACAAAGATGCTAGAGGTATTAAAACAATAGAGTCCATTATCCCTCATACACAGAGTGACAAAAATTCTTAACAGTAGTAAATAGAATTCAGCAATACATAAAGGGCATAATTTATTATGAGCAAGTAGGGTTTATCCCAGCATGCAAGGTTGGTTTAATAAGCATAAATCACCAGTGTAATTTACCATGTTAAGAGAATAAAGGAAAACTTATCTCAATAAATTCGGTAAAACACATTAATCAAACCTGAACCCAAAATACATTTCCTCAACCTGACAGAGAGCATTTACACAAAAATACCTATAGCAAATTATACATAGTAGTAAAATAATGTATCTGTTTCCTTTAAGATTAAAAGGAGAATTTTGATTTTCAACATTTCTGCTGGAGTTCTTAACCAATTCAATTAGGCAAGATAAAATCGATATACCATATTCAACCGTATTTTTTTAAATGTGTGGAACAGTAAATTGAAAAGGAAAATTTTAAATTCACTTATGGTGGCATAAAAATATAAAATATTTAGGGCTAAACTTTAAAAAGATGTTAAAGCATTCCACATTAAAAGCTATAAAACATTCATGTAAAATAGTAAAGATAAGCTGGAAAAAAAATGGAGAAAAGAACTATGGTTGTAGGTGGAAAACTATTATTAAGATAAAGAGTTACCTGCTTGATCTATAGATTCAACTCAATACCAACCAATATTCTAATAGGCTGTTTTGTAAAAAAAATTAACTATTGATTTTAAGTTAATACAGAAAAGCAAAGAATCTTGAATAACCAAAACAATTTTTAAAAATAAGGACCAAATTGGGAGAACTTCACTACCTGATTTCAATACTTTCTATAAGTCTGTATTAATCATGCTAGCATGAAAAACAAACAAAGTGATTAGTGGTCCAGACGGGAGAGTTATAAGATTTTTAACAAAGGTAGCAAAACAATTCAATTGGGGAAAAACAGTATTTTCAACAAAGCGTGCTGGAATGACTAACTAACATATAGAAAAATACACACTTCAACACTTTTGTACACTATACTGAAAAAAACTTCAGATGGCTTGTAGACCTAAATTTAAAAGCAAAACTTGTTAAGCCTCTTGAAAAAACAAAAATGCTTCGTCAACTTAGAGTAGGTGCATTTTCATTCAAAAATGGAACAGAAAGCACTAGCCCAAAAAGAAAAAGGTAAGCTGTGCTACATCAAAACTAAAATTTCTGCTAGACAAAACTAATCATTAAGTACAGGAAAAAGGAATCACAGACTGGTAAGAAATATTTTCAGTGTGTATATCTGAAAAAAGTCTTGTATCTTAAATATAGAGACGACTCCTACAAACTATTTAAAAACAAAAACAAAAGCTATTTAAAAATGAGCAAAAAACCTTGTTCCAGTTGTCTATCACTGACTAATGAACATCTTAACTAATGACCGAAAACAAAAACAATAATCATTTATTTTGTTCACAAATCTGCAATTTGGGCAAAGCCCCAAGGGGGTAGCATATATCTGCCTAATGCAGCAATGTCTCAGATAACATGAAAGTATTCATGGAAGATAACTCAATGCCTGAGGGTATTGCTCATTTACCTGTCTGGAAATTGTTTCTGGATAGAGATGGGAACGTCATCAGAGGCTACTGTCCATAACACATCACACATGGCCTGTCCACATGGCTGCTTGCTTCCTTGTAGCAGAGTAGTTGGGTTCCCAGGGTAAGCATTCCAAGAGAAAAATAGAGGTGGAAGCTAAAGGCTATTAAGTCTAGGCTCAGAAACTGGCTCAATATTTCTGCTGCTGTAATGGAGTAATGAAGCAATCACAAAGCCTAAATTCAATGAAAGGGGCTGTAGAACCTGTATCTTAATGGAAAAAGTATAAAATAATTTGAGAACTATGTTTTAAAAGTGCCACCGTTCATCTTCTGGCCGCAAATTACTTATATTCTTTTCCCATCTAAAATACACTCACCTCATGGTCAAACCCTGTCTCTACTAAAATAAAAAAAATAAAAAAATAAAAAAAAAATTAGCTAGGTGTTGTGGCATGCACCTGTAATCCCAGCTACTCAGGAGGCTGAGGCAGGAGAATTGCTTGAACCTGGAAGGCGAACATTGCACCGAGCTGGGATCATGCCAATGCACTCCAGCCTGGGCAGCAAAGAAAGACTCTGTCTCAAAAAAAAAAAAAAACACTCACCTCCTTCCAAAACCCTCAAATATCTCATCCATTACATCATCAGGCTCAATTTTGAAGTCCAGGATTTTGTCATCTAAACCAGATACCAGTGCAGACAAGATGTATTGTTTTATATTCTTAACATGGTTTCTTTCGATATAAAGTTATATGAACTAAGGAAACAAGGTGTATGCCCCCCCCAGCACACACACATCCAACAAGTACTAGTGAAAGAGGCATAGAATAACTGCTTTAGACACATTCAAAAGGAGGGAGGCAGGGAAGAGGTCACAGACATCAGTCAGTGCTCAATATAAGTTCTGAAATCCATCTGGGTACATGTTGCCACTTTCTTGATCAGGGTCAAGTACCATCTCCTTAAAATAATCCTCTGGAGCTCATGAATTCATGCCATTTTTTTTTTAAGATTCTATGGGCCAGGTGTGGTTGTTCATGCTTGTAATTCCAGAACTTTGAGAGGCTGAGGTAGGAGGATTGCTTGAGCCAGGAGTTCAAGACCAGCCTGGACAACACGATGAGACCTTGTATCCACAATGAAATAAAATAAAATATTAACTAGGGATGGTTGTGTGCACCTGTAGTCCCAGCTCCTCAAGAGGCTGAAGTGGCAAGATCACTTGATCTCAGGAAAACGCAGTGAGTCATATTTGTGCCACTGCACTCCAGCCTGGTTGACAGAGTGAGACCCTATCAAAGAAACAAACAAAAAAATAAAAACAAAAAAAAGAAAGGTTCTCTAAACTATCATCTTCCTGAGATCTTAACAATGACCCTTACACTACTGTACTGGATTTGATCTTTTCCCTAAAAATTTTGTTACTTTGAGACTCTTCTGCCATCTGGAGGGGTGGGTAATAAGGAACAGTTTCCTTTTCAAATCTAGCAAGTCTTGTTTTTTTTTATAGTTAACATGTCATCTTTAATTCCTCTTTCTCTTTTTGCGTTTTATCATAAACAACAAGAATTTATCAGTTGACCCTTTCAATATTCTGCCTGGAAATCTCTTTAGCTGTATGTTGAATCAGCAGACTAGCTCTATGGGACAGTGTCTGTCATAGCTTGTTTTGTGTTGCTAAGAAAGAATATCTGAGACTAGGTAATTTACAAAAGACAAGAGGTTGTTTATTTCACAGTTCTGAAGGATGAGAAGTTTAAAGGCATGGCTTTGGCCTCTGGCAAGGGCTTTTGTGCTGTGTCCATGGTTGATAAGATCAAGGCTCACACCTCTAATCCCAGCACTTTGGGAGGCTGAGGCGGGCGGATCACAAGGTCAAGAGATCAAGACCATCCTGGCCAACATAGTGAAACCCTGTCTCTACTAAAAATACAAAAAAAATTAGCCGGGCGCGGTGGCACACGCCTGTGGTCCCAGCTACTTGGGAGGCTGAGGCAGAAGAATCGCTTGAACCCGGGAGGCGGAGGTTGCAGTGAGCCAAGATTGCGCCACTGCACTCCAGCCTGGTGACAGAGCAAGACTCTGTCCAAAAAAATAAAAAAAAAAAAAAAAAAAAAAAAGATAAAAGGGTAAGTGGAATCCTGAAGGGAGGAGAAACCCTGAGGAGCATCCTGGCTTTACAGCAACCCATTCTTTCGGGAGATAATCCATTCCCAAGAGCAAGATTACCAATCATAAGGGATCTGCCCCCATAACACAAACACCCCCACTAGGATCCACCTCCCAATACTGCCACTCTGGGCATCAAATTTCAGCATGAATTTTCCCAGGCATAAACAAACCATATCTAAACCATAGTTGCATCCATTTTTGTAAATGAAGTTTTATTATAACACATTCATGCCCATTCATTTATGCATTTTCTATAGCTTTTTCTAACTACAATGGCATAGTTCAGTAGTTGTAACAGAAGCCCTATGGTCTCCAAGCTTAAAATATCTACTATCCAGCCCTTTACGAAAAAGCTTGCTGAATCTTGATGAACTGACAAGAAGTTTACTTGGTACTTGGGTAAATTTGACAAATTTCCTAATTTTCTCATTGCCTCAGATGCCAGTGTGGTCACACATCTCACAATTACAAGGGCCCCCTTTGGTGCAGGTTCCAATTTCATTACAGTAGAGGCTTCATTGGCAGCCTTCTAGGTTTTCTTAGGCTGCTGTTTGAAGGCCTTAGAATTTCAGTAACATCTTTTTTTTTCTCATCTTCAGTCAAAAAGCCAGTTTTTGTTATGAAACAACCAAAATGTGTTCTGGTTACTGATGCTGTATAAAAACCCACCCCATAAATAACTGGCTCAATACAACAACAATCATTTATTTTGCTCATGAATCTACAATCTGGATAAAACTCAGTGGGGAAAACTTGTCTCTGCTCCACTTGGTATCAGCTAAGGCAGTTCAGATGGGGCTAAAGGATCCACTTCTAGGGTGGCGCACTCATAGCCTGCAAGTTTGTGTTGGCTGTAGGTTCCTACCCACTTGGACCCCTGCACAAAGTGGTAAAGGTTTTAAAACTGCATAATGTCTTGCTCTCAAGAGAGACATTCCCATAGAACTGGGTGAAGCACATCACCTTTTATAATCTAGCCTCTAAAGTCATATAGCAAAACTTCCACCAGAAGCTATCATCGAAGGCAGTAGCAAGGTTTCACTCCTTTTGTCAGATAAACCCAACCACCTAATGGTAGGAATGTCAAGAATGTATTATAAGAGAACTATGTGTTATGGAAGATACTGTTGTACCTATTTTCATTATCATTATTTTTGCAAATATGTCTGCCACAAACTTGAACAGATTCTTCACTAAAGAAGGTATACAGATGAGGAATAAGTACACACACACACACACAAAAAGGTGTCTGGCATTATTCATAAGCAGGGATATGCACCATTTAACAACTGTACCATTTCATAACCATTTCACATAGCTAAAATTAAAAAGACTGATAACATCACGCTAAATGCTAGCAAGGATGTGAAGCAGTTGAAACTCTAGCAAGCATGTGGAGCTGGCGAGAGCATAACCTGGTACAGCTGCTTTAGAAAGCTAGTAATTTCTCAGAGAGTTAGCAGCAATTCCACACCTAGATATTTACCTAAGAGAAATGAAGCACTGCCCACAAAGGCTTGTATAAGAATATTCTTTTTATAGCTGCTTTATTCATAATAGCAAAAAACTAGAAACAACCCAATGTCCATCAACAGGAGAATGAACAAATTGTGGTATATTCATACCACACTACTCACTGGTAAAATGTAGCAGATTATTGATATGTACCGTAATATAAGATTAATCTCAAAAGCATTATGTCAAGGAAAAGGATCTAGACACAAAAAGGTATATAATGTTTGCTTATTTGTATCAAGTTCAGGAACAATGAAAACTATGGTAATAGAAATTAAAACAACAGTTGTCTAGGGGCTTAAAATTAATTTGAGAGGATAAGAGAAAGATTTCTGGGGTGAGGAACATGGGTTATATTTTAATCAGAGTAGCAATTATCTGATGTATATATTTCATCAAAAGTTATGCATTTATTACATGTGAATTTTACCCCCTTAAAACAGTATTAAAATGCATTGATTTGTATACACATTTGTGTGTTTCAATATTTGTGTTATGTTATAGTAAAAAACACTTTAAAGAAAATTTGAGATTGACAATTGAGATTTCTTAAGAAAAAAATGTGCAAGGTATCTGTCCTGTCTGTGACCCTTACAACCTCTGACCCTGTTTTCAGAGGTATGTGGAAGCTCTTCGGTTATTCTTGGCTCTTTTGAATGACTTGAAGCTGCTTTTGAATGCCTCTCTCTGAACTCTGAACTCAGCTCTTCAACACCAACTACATCCCTTGACATAGAAATCTCAGTTCACTAATGCACCACTTTTCAAACTTTAATGTACCTGAGAATCTTACCAAATTACATATTCTGACTCAGGAATCTGGGGTGGGATCTGAGAGTCTGTACTTCTAACGGCTCCCAGGTGATGCTGCAGCTATTGGTCCGTGATGGACTGCACTTGGAGTTGCAAAGCTCTGGCGCACACTGACGCGGCTTTCCTCTCTCACTGTTGCTGCCCTGTGCTGTCTCAGGCAGGAATCTTCCCCAATTTCTGGCACCTTAAAGAAAAATTATGTTACCACCCACCAGACCACAAGTCCAACAGAAGAGCATTATTTAACCACCTTCCACACAGAAAGTATGTATCTCCTTTCTCTGTGGAATAAAATTTTCCACTTCTGTTAATTTTCCAAGTAACTGAAATTTAATCTATATTTAATATTATTTTTCTTCACATAAGACTGTAGAAGACTCACTGTACCTCCCCGAAATCTTAAACAGAGAGTACTAAGAATGATTGAATCTTTTTTTATTAACTCAGGGACATTATTAGGTTACAATGCAGGAATGCCCTCTGGGGTAATTGAGGTCTGTTTATCCCTGCCTAAAGAGGTCCTAGACTGCAATTCTTTCTGTGCTCTTATGTGATTTTGCAAACTGTTGTTTTCTTAATTCCCCGACAGATTCTTATTTGCTAGTTCTTATTAGACTTCAGCCTGCCTGGCTTTACCAGGCATCATTTGCTCTTCTAATTGTTATTTCAATTCAATTATACAAATTTAAAGTGAATAACCCAGCAATGGTTCATATATTTGCTTAGAACAAAAGTGAAAAGACTGAAAGAGTACATAGAGTTTCCTGTTTTAGGAACATGTGGGAGCTTGAGTGTCTAATTTTCACTAATTTGGTTAACTTAGAGGCCAATGTTTCCTTTTTTATTATAGGATATGTTATACAATCATGTTTGTCCATGTTTGGTTTATTAACAGCTTACAATGGAATCAGCTGTGGTGCTTATAATAATGTAAAATTCTAGGGCCTTAGCTTTACAGATGCTCATACATTAAACCTGGGGGATTCTGCATTGAGCGAACACATCAGGAGTTCCTGTGCCCAGAAAATTTGAAAAAATACTGTTCCTGTGTGAATGCTGTTAATCTGTTGAAGATTATGCTACTTTCTTTAAGTTCTCATTAGAATTTCTCCTTTACCTTTGGTCTTCTCTATTATAGCTAGGTCTAATTTTCTATGCTGCACTAGAAAACTTGTTTGTCTCAATTAGGAAGCTTCTTATCACGTAATGACTCATACTTTTCCATTTCTTGGGAGTGGAAAATTAGATGGAAATGTATTAACTTACATATCAGGACTCCAAGTCTGGTCTGTTGACCCTCCAAACTTAAATTCTGCTGAATAGAACATCTAAAGCTGCAAATTCCCATGTCTCCCAACAAATAAGTTTTCCTAAGAGGAAAAAAACCAGATGTATAAGTTAAGGTTGAAATTTATGTTTACATTGTTGATACAAAAACTGTCCTTTATTCAAAATATATATAACATATACAACAATTAATAATGCCATCTGAATTTTTTAAATCCCTCCAAAAGTGGCTTATGATTAGTTGTTGTCTGTCTAAAGATTTACAAGACATAAAAAGAAATCCAAGCTTTTGCTTAAGGTAGAACACAAGACATAAAAGATGTGTCTAGAATAAATTCTGGTATAAAAATCATTCTACCTCGTATCTTTTTATATTTTTTATATTTATTATAAAATATATCTTTTATATTTCTCACAGCAAATGAGAAATATAAAAACAGAAAACCACATATTCCTGGTCACTACCCTCAACCTAGTGTCCTGTATTGCCTAGATATCTTAGCACGTTCTACCAGCCACCTGGCTCTCCCACTCTCTAAAATTATTCATTCGTTCAATAAGTATTTACTAAGGTAGTATGAGCCAGGGGTTATGCTAGCTGCTAAAGATAGAGTACTGAAAAAAAAAAAAATTAGAGGCTCTTTCCTTGAGGAGCTTTAACTTCTAGTGGGAAAGACAGACAGTAATACACACAAAAAATTAAAGTATATATGATAGGTAATTATAAGTGCTAAAAGAAAATGGTAAAGAAGGGAAGGAGATAGAAAATATTGGTAGGGCAATTGAGTGTGGCCAGGCTTCTTAGAGAAAGTCTTCTCTAAGAGGCAACTTTTGAGCAAATCTGAAAGATCTGGAGAAATCAACCTCCTGGACATCTTGAGAAAGAGTCCTCTATCCCAGGCAGAGGAATTAGTAGGTGCAACAGCACTGTGATCATAACCAATGTTTTCATGGAAGTCTGGAGCTGAGTGATCAAGGCGGGGAGAAGTAGGAGATGAGCTGAAGGGGAGACAGATAGGGACAGAATTGAATAACAGCATCATACAGGTCTTAATAAGAATTGTTTGGTTCTTCCTGAGCAAGATGGGAAGTCATTCGTGGGTCTGAGCACAATGATATAATCAGACTTGAGTTTAACAGAATCACTGTACTGCTGTGTTGAGAACAGATTGGAGAGAGACAAGGGCAGAAGCAATATGAATGGGTGAGAGGATATTGCAAGAACCAAGGCTATAGATTAAAGGATTTCCAATTTTTCATACTGTTGCCAAATTCCCAAAATGCCCTTCTTCCAATCACTCTTTGCTGCTGGTGTAGTCCACTGCAAATTGTGAACATCTTCAAATCTGTAGCTGCATTCAACCTCTCTTCCTTTCCTCTTTCACGATGGAAAAAAGTCCTCTTTAATGAATAGGCAGTAAAATACACTGAGTGAGAATATTGGCTCTAGACATAGAAGCTTGATGTATAATAATCTCTCTTCCACCTAAATTGTGTAACTTAAGAACATTCCCTAGAAGTTCTGTATCTGTTTCTTCACCTGCAACATGAAGACAATTGTAAGAATTACTTCAAAACATGGTGTGAGGACCAAAAAGAAAAGAAAAGAAACAAATTTCCATCATTGTGAAGAGATCCTGGCACATAATTAAAGCTCAGAAAAACTTAGTCTCACTTTCCACGCATGCTAGGGAGCCTGTCCCTCCTCCTTACTTGAAAACCTTACCCCAGTGACAATTCGCCCCTTCTGCATCTTCAACAGTTTCCTCCTGACTAGATTCTTCTCATCAGTAATTGAACATGCTCAGCTCTTCACCACCTTAAGAAAAAAAAGGCTCCCTAAATCTATCCTTGTTTTATCTCAGGTTTTCTATAGAGAGCCTCATACAAAGATGAAAGTGCTGATGTCTTATTTAAGAGGGAAAAAATGAGAAAAGGAAGAATGTAAAGCAATACTAAATGAGGTGTTACCAAATAGCTACCCCTTCTCATGAAAGCTCTAAAGTGTGCATCAGATTGTTCAACAGATGTAACTGCTTGACATTTGCAATTTTTCCAGGCAGGCTGCAAGAAGAAAATGTGATCCTAGTAGTCCTGGGAAGAAAGAAAGGTAAGGAAATTGATCTGCCTCCCTCCCTCCTAGCTCTTGTTTTCTACTGGGCAATGTGTAGCCCTCGAGGAGCTAACTTCTCTGCTGTTTTGAATTTTGTGGTCTGGTACTTCTGGATGCTGGATTCCACACTGGACTCTGTCAGTGTGGTTATGATTCATCCAAGCTCAGAAATGTCATGAGAAGCCAAAAAATTCAGGGGTGCAGCTGGTCAGCTTGGCTGCAAAAAAAAATAACTAAGAGAGAAGGCTTGGTGTTCCCAGGGAAAGTTGAGCCCAGACGTGAGCCAGTGTTGGCCAAACACAGTTGGTTGTCCTGCACTGGGGCCCGGTGCTCTGGGAGGCAGGCAGTGCCACAGGAATATGATCAGTTACAAAGTATTTACAACTGACAGTACTACAGCGATACAGCTCTGTAGCCTTCTGAGTTTTACTACTGCCTCTTCAACTCTTTGCAATCTTCATAAGGATTGTCTACACACTGTTTCTTCATCTTTATATCCTATTAACTCTAAAATTTGGTTTCCTCACTAACTCTAACCCTTTATTCCAATAGCTTCCAGTGCGGTGATCCATAATATTCATGGCCCTACAATCCTGTAACAGTTTTTAATCCTCACCTTATTTGACCTTTCGGAATCATTTGATATAAATTGACAATTTTCTTCAATAGGCATTCTCTGTCTTTGTCTCTCAAGACAGAAACTTCTGGTTTTCCTCCTATCTTTCTGGATGCTATTTTCATGTCTTCTCCTATACTGTGATTTTTTAAAAAAATGATAGGGATCTTCCAGCTTGGATTTTAGTCTCTCTTTACTCCTCTCTGTTCATGCTGTTTTTGATCTATTCCATGGTTTTAACTACCATGTATAATCCAGAGCTACCTCCCCTAACACATATCTTTGACCTAATCTTCTCTTCTGAGCCCCATTTCAATTGTTGACAGATTTTTTTTTTTTTTTTTTTTTTTTTTTTTTTTGAGTCAGGCTCTTGCACTGTCTCCCAGGCTGGAGTGCAGTGGCAGTGTGATCATAGCTCACTACAGCCTGGACCCCCTGGGCTCAAGTGACCCTCTCATCTCAGCCTCCTGAGAAGCTGGGACCACAGGTGCACTCCCCACACCAGGGTAATTTTTAAATAAGTTTTGTTTTTTTTTTAAATAAATAAAGGGATTTACAGGTTCTTGTAACACAGAGTTTTGCAGTCTATGTTGTCCAGGCTGATCTAGAACTCCTGGGCTCAAGTGATTCTTCTACCTCAGCCTCCCAAAATGTTGGGATTACAGATGTAAGCTATCATGCCTGGCCTTGGCATACTATTTTCATTAGGTGTTTTTATAGACAGCACAAACTCAACATGCTCAAACTTTAATCCATATTCTACCTCACAAAGCAGCAACTCCTATAGTTTCCGTTTTTCATAGACAGCGCCGTAACTCATTTGACCATTCACATAAGACATTTGAGATTTATCTTTCACCCCTGTTCCGATCTCAGTTTCCCAACTCCCAATCATGACTGATCGACTCCAAAAGAGTTTCCATGTCCCATAAATCCTTTCTTTGTCTTTTCCTATACTTTCCAGTTAAACTTCTCAAAAATGTTCTCCTATATTTGGAATCCACATTTCCTCAGGTTAGTCCCTAATCTTCTAATCACACATCAACCCATCTTGTACGACTTCCTCTCAGATCACCTATTGGGATCAGGTTACCGTCACACCACAACCTTCATGTGGCTAGATCCAAAGGGAACTTTAAAGGTCTCATCTTACTTGGCCTTGTAATAGCATTCGATAGTATGGGTCTCTCCACTCCTCTTGAGACATTTTCTTTCCTTTTCTCTGTCAAGAGATTTTAACCTCATCTTTTTGGATTTTCCTTTTGTCTGTGTAGTAGGTTCCTCATTCTTTACCCAGCAATTAAGTGTTGGGATTACAGTCAGTTCTCCATATCTGTAGACTTCATATCTGTGGATTCAACCAACAAAACATGGATTAAAAATATTCCACACATACAAAAGCAATATAAAGTAACAATACAATGTTTAAAAATAATACAAATAAATAACAATATAGCATAACAACTATTTGCCTAGCATTTACCATGTTTTAGGTATTATAAAGAATATAAAGTTAAAATATACAGGAGGATATGCATTAGTTATATGCAAATACTATGCCTTCTTATATCAGAGACGAACATCAGTGGATTTTGGTATCCATGGTGTGGGGGGGTCAATTTTCTGTGAATACCAAAGTATGACTATCTTTTAGGCCCTTTCTCCCTAGGCAATTTTATCCATTCTGATACTTTAAATGACAATGTATGATGTATACACAAGGTATACTAAACTCACATCTCCAGCACATACTTTTCCACTTATTTTCAGATAGAATGCAGGTGGCTATTTACATCTCTTCTTCAGTATTTCAAGAGTCTAAACCTCAACATCTGCAAAACCAAACTTATGAGCTCCCTCCTGAAACCTTGTATATTTTTATTGTTTTTACCACTGTAAATAACACTACTATTTTCTGAATTTTGTAAGTTAGAAACTTAGCAATATTTCACTCTCTCAATCTTTAATTGAACCCTTTACCAAGTGCTCTCAATATTACCTTCCAAGTTTTCCACTAATTTTTTCATTTCTCTTTGGATCCACTAGCTTCACTCTAGTTCAAGTTTTCTATCCATTTTGTGCCTGGACTTTTTTAGTAAATTTTTTACTAGACTACCACATTTGCTCTTACCTGGATCAAATCCATTCTCAATACAGCTCTCTGGGTGATCTTGTCAAAATGCACATCTGTACCTATGCTCTTATAGAGGCTTACATTCTTAACATAGCCCACAAACCCTTCCCTCATCCTCCTCAACCTCCTTTGCAGCCTTATCTCACCCTGTGTGTCTGTCATTGCACTCACTTTCCAGACACATTGGCCTCCCTTCTGTTCCTTGTCCCTTCCGTGTTACCTCTTGCTACAAGACCTTTGTGGGTTTTCTTCCTGTCTGGAGTGATCATCCCCCCCACCCCATTTCCTTTCATCCCCAGTTCCTTTGACTTGTTAACTCTTAAGTATCCTTCAAATTGAAATGTAATTGTCACTTTTCCAGCAAAGCCCTGACATATCTTCCTAACTGGATAAAATCTTTCACTTATACAAATTCTACTTAATCAAACTTTCAAATAATATTTTCTCATAGCATGTCATGTCAAATAGGTGTTTAAATGGACATTTACTGTATGTAATGTCTTGATTAATGTCTTTTTCCAGCCCCAGTCCAACCAAACGCTTCATGAATATTGCCAGCCTCTTGAGAAGAACTATTCTGGTGCTCACCATTTTGTCCCTAGTGCCTAGGACAATACTGAACACATAATAGACAGTTAATATGTGTTGGCTGAATGAAAGTATGTGGAATATTCCTTAGGGGAGTCTCTATTTTTGAAGATTTAGATGTTACTGAAAACTTTAAAATATGGATGACTCGAATGCCCTCTACATAATCACGGTGAATTTACTATACTGCTTAAAAGCTGAGCTCCAAATTAGGTTGCCTGTATTCAAACCAGTTTTGCCACGTAATATATGTGTGACCTCTGCAAATTAACCTTTCTAAGTCTCTGTTTCTGATAAATGAAGATAACTACACTATGGCCCACAATTTCTGTGTGAATAGATGGAGATATGTAAGTACGTAGCTCAGTACAGCCTGTCACACATAAACTGCTAATTAAATGGTAGCTGTTGTATTACGGACCTGATTTCTTCATGCGGCCTGCCTTTTCTGCTCATGGATCTTTGTGAGTGATTTGTATTCCATCTCCTAGTGAACTTGGTGGAAAATACATCTTGCACCTTTCACAAGAAATCTAGTCCCATTAAACTTATTATCATTTCTGTAGTTTTACTGAAGATGTGTGTTTTCACAAGAGTTGCCTGGAGTCCAAGGTAGCCTACCTTCTCTTTGGCCCTCGCCACACTTCTCTTCTCTAAACCACCAGTCTATACTCAATTGCTTTCCCCAGATTTCCCCCCATGAACAGATGTCTGTGATTTACAGTTTAGTTTTCCTTCAGCAAGGAGACAGCCTTGTTAGTTTCATTTGTTTACCTCTTTTTACTAAGGATTGTGGTAAAGGACAGCATTTCCCTTCTCACAACTTCATCAACTCACTTCCTTGCCTAGAAGACTTTTCTGAAATCTCTTGGCCCTTAATATAAAGTTCAAGGT
The DNA here is from genome assembly GCF_001604975.1 of Cebus imitator. Taxonomy (NCBI): domain Eukaryota; kingdom Metazoa; phylum Chordata; class Mammalia; order Primates; family Cebidae; genus Cebus; species Cebus imitator. The sequence goes on from NW_016107762.1 coordinate 559,796, forward strand.
AGGCTTTTGCATAATCTGGCTCCAGCTAGTCTTTCTGATCTCATATTGTGCTACCACCCTCCTGCTCATTTTTCTGTAGCCACAGTGACCTATCTTTCTCTGCCTTAAATGCAATGAGATTTTGCTGGTTCACGTCCTTTGCAATTTCCCAACTCTCTCCCTTTGCCTATTTAAGACTCAAACATCCTCTGGGTCTGGATTTAATATCTATTCCTCAGAGAAGTCTCAATGACTGGAATTGAGTTCCCTTGTTATATAGTTTCATTGCATAATATATATTTCTCTAATTAAATAATTTTAATAACTATTATTAATTTATATAATTAAATAATTTTAATAATTAAATGTTTATAATTATATTTCTACATTTTAATTAAATAAATAATTACATACTGTTATTTAAATAAGAAAGGTATATGTCTGCCCTGTTCATTGTTTCATACTTACTTCCTTAGAGACCAGTTGATGAGGTCATAATGGATATTCAATAGATACTTGCTGAATGAATGATGATTTAATCTTTACATACTATTGCATTTTTTGACCTTAGCTTTTCATAGCATTCCCAAATTATTCAAAAGTCTGAAATCTATTTCTTTTTAAAATTTATTTTGAGTTTTAATTTTTGTGGGGCATAGTAGGTATATATATTTATGGGGTACATGAGGTGTTTTGATACATACATGTAATGTAAAATGAGCATGCCATGGAGAATGGGGTATCTGTTTCCTCAAGCATTTGTCCTTCCAGTTACAAATAATACAATTACACCCCTTAAGTTATTTAAAATGTACATTAAGTTATTATTGACTATAGTCACTCTGTTGTGCTATCAAATAGTAGGTCTTATTAATTCTTTCTAATGATTGTTTGTAATGTATTAATTATCCCCACCTCCCTGCAATCCCACCACTCTATTTCCCAGCCTCTTGGGACCATCCTTCTACCCTCTATGTTCATCAGTTCCATTGTTTTGATTTTTAGTTCCCACAAATAAGTGAGAACATACAAGGTTTGTCTTTCTGTGTCTAGCTTATTTCACTTAATGATCTCCAGTTCCATCCATGTTGTTGCAAATGACTGGATCTCATTCTTTTTTATGGTAGAATAATGCTATATTGTGTACATGTGCCACATATTCTTTATCCTGTCATTTGTTGATTGACATAAGGTTGCTCCCAAATCTTAGCTATTATAAACAGTGCTACAACAAACTTAGGAGTGCAGGTATCTCGTTGATATACTTATTTCCTTTTTTTTTTAGTATATACCCAACAGTGGCATTGCTGGATAATATCATACCTCAATTTTTAGTTTTCTGAGGAACCTCCAAACTGTTCTCCATAGTGGTTGTACTAATTTACATTCCCACCAACTGTGTACAAGGGTCCTCTTTTTTCCACATCCTGGCTAGCATTTGTTATTGCCTGACTTTTGGATAGAAGCAATTTTAACTGGGGTGAGGAAATATCTCACTGTAGTTTTGATTTGCCTTTCTCTGATGATCAATGATGTTGAGCAACTTTTCATATGTCTCTTTTCCATTTGTTTGTCTTCTTTTGAGAAATGGCTATTCAAATGTTTTGCCCATTCTTTTTAAATCAGATTACTAGATTATTTTTTCTGTAGAGTTATTTGAGCTTCTTGAATATTCCAGTTATTAATCTTTTCTCAGATGGGTAGTTTGCAAATATTTTCTCTCATTCTGTGACTTGTTAATTCACTTTATTAATTCCTTCCTTTGCCATGCAGAAGTTTTTTTTAACTTGATGTGATCCTATTTGTTCATTTGTGCTTTGGTTGGCTGTGTTTGTGGGGTACTGCTTAAGAAATTTTTTATCCAGATTAATGTCCTGGAAACTTTCCCCAGCGTTTTCTTGTAGTAGTTTCATAGTTTGAGATCTTAGATTTAAGTCTTTAGACCATTTTGATTTGATTTTGTAAATGGTGATAGATAAAGGTTAAGTTTCATTCTTTGTATATGGATAGCCAGTTTTCCCACCACCATTTATTAAGGAGACAGTATTTTCCCTATTGTAGGTTCTTGACATCTTCATCAAAAATGGGCTCACAGTAGGTATGTGGATTTGTTTATGGGTTCTCTGTTGTGTTCCATTGGTCTATGTATTTTTTATGCCAGTACCATGCTATTTTGGTTACTATAGCTCTGTAGTATAATTTGAAGTCAATTAGTTTGATTCCTGCAGTTTAGTTCTTTTTGCTTAGGATAGCTTTGGCTATTCTGGGTCTTCTGTGGTTTCATATAAATTTTAGGATTGTTTTTCCTATTTCTGTGAAAAATGTCATTGGTATTTTTATAGAGATTGCGTTGAATCTGCAGATTGTTTTGGGTAGTATAGATATTTAAACAATATTGATTTTTGCAATCCGTGAACATTAAATTTATTTCCATTTTTTGGTGTCCTCTTCAATTTCTTTTTTCAGTGTTTCACAGTTTTAGTTATAGAGATCTTTCGCTCCTTAGTTAATTCCTATGTACTTAATTTTATATGTGGCTATTGTAAATGGGATTACTTTATTATTTCTTTTTCACATTGTACACGGTTGGCATGTAAAAATGCTACTGATTTTTGTATGATTTTGCATCCCGTGATTTTACAAAATTTATTATCAGTTCTAATAGTTTTCTTGCAGAGTCTTTAGGCTTTTTTGAATATAAGATTATATCATCAGCAAACAAGGATAATTTGACTTCTTCCTTTTCAATTTAGATGCCTTTTATATCTTTCCCTTGTTTATTGTTCTAGCTATTACTTCCAGTACTATGTTGAATAACAGTGGTAATGATGGGCATCCTTGTTATGATCCAGATCTTAGAGCAAAGGCTTTCAGTTTTTCCCCATTTAGTATGATACTAGCTGTGGGTCTGTTATATATGGCTTTGATTATGTTGAAGTATGTTCCTTCTATACCCAGGTTTTGAGGGTTGTTGAAAGGATGCTGAATTTTATCAAATGCTTTTTCAGGATCGCTTGAAATGATCATGTGGTTTTTGTCCTTTATTCTGTGGATATGATGTATCACATTGATTAGTGTATGTTGGGTCATCCTTGCATTCCAGGGATAAATCCTACACGGTCATAATGGATGATCTTTCTGATGTATTGTTGAATTTGGTTTGCCAGTATTTTCTTGCAGACTTTTGCATCAATATTCATCAGAGATGTTGGCCTGTGGTTTTCTTCTTTTGCATGTGTCTTTCACTGGTTTTGGTATAGGGTAATACTGCCCTTGTGGAATGAACTTTAAGATCTTCCCCCCTCATTTATTTTTTGAAATAGTTTGAGGAGCATTGGTATTAGTTGTTTTTAATGATAGGTAGAATTAAGAAGTGAAGTCATTAGGTCTTGGGCTTTTCTTTACTGGGAGAATTTTTATTATGGTTTCAATATTGTTAGTTGTTATTGGTCTGTTCATGTTTTGGATTTATGCCTGCTTTAATCTTGGTAGGTTGAGAATGTCTAGAAATTTGTCCATTTCTTATAGATTTTCCAGTTTCTTGACATATAGTAGCCACTAATAATCCTTTGAATTTCTGCATTATCATTTGTAATGTCTTCTTTTCCATTTCTGATTTTATTTATTTATATCTTTACTTTTTTTTATCAGTTAATCTGACTTAAGCTTTGTCAGTGTTGCTTAACTTCTGTATTAGTCTGTTTTCATGCTGCTGATAAAGACATACCTTAGACTGGGCAAGTTACAAAGGGACAAGGTTTGATGGAGAGCCAATAGTTCCATTTGGTTGGGGCAGCCTCACAGTCATGGCAGAAGGCAAGGAAAAGCAAGTTGCTTGAATAGCAGCAAAGCGGCAAGCAAAGAGAGAGAGGGCTTGCCCAGGGAGACTCGTGTTTTTAAAGCCATCAGATCTCATGAGACCTGTTCACCATCATGAAAACAGCACAGGAAAGACTTGCTCCCATGCTTCAACCACCTCCCACTGTGTCTCTCCCACAACAAGTGGGAATTCAAGATGAGATTTGGGTGGGGACACAGCCAAACTGTATCAACTTCTCAAACACATTTTTGTTTCATTGATATATGTATAGTTTGTTCATTTCAGTTTCATTTATTTCTGCTCTGATATTTATTATTACCTTTTTTTCTACTATTTTTGGGTTGGTTTGCTCTTGATTTTCTAGTTTCTTAAGATGCATCATTAGATTTTCTATTTTAAGTTTTTTATTTTTTAATAGCCACTATAAACTTCCCTCTGAGACTGGTTTTGCTGTATCCCATAGGTTTTGATATGTTGTATTTTCATTATCATTTGTTTTGAAAAATTTTTTAGTCTACTTTGTAATTCCTTCATTAACCCAGTGGTCATTCAGAAGCATATTGCTTAATTTCCATGTATTTGTATAGTTAACAAAACTCCTCTGGTTATTAATTTCTTGTTTTATTCAATTGTGGTCAGAGAAGATGCTTTATATTATTTCAGTTCTTCTGAATGCTTTAAGACTTATTTTGTGACCTAACATATGGTCTATTCTTAAGAATGATCCATATGCTGACGTGTATCCTGCAGCCATTAGAAAAAATGCTCTCTAAATATTTTAGATTCCTTTGCTTTATAGTACAGATTAAGTTTGATGTGTCTTTGTTGATTTTCTGTCTGGAAGATCTGTAAAATGTTGACAGTGGGAAGTCTCCAGCTATTATTGTATTGGGGCCTATTTCTCTCTTTAGCTCTAATATTTGCTTTATGTATCTGGATTCACCAGTATTTGGTGCATATATATTTATAATTGTTATATCCTCTTGCTGAATTGATCCCTTTAACATTATATAGTGACTTTATTTGCCTCTCAAGTTTTTCTTTTCAAATTCGTTTTGTCTAAGTATAGTAATTCCTACTTCTTTTTTGGTTTCTTTTGGCATGGAATATATTTTTCTATGTATTTATTTTCAGTTTATATGTGTCTTTATAGGTGAAGTGTGTTTTTTATGGGCAACAGACTAATGGATCTTGTTTCCTTATCCACTGAGCCAGTCTATGTACTTTGATTAAAGAGCTTAGTCGATTTATATTCAATATTATTAATGATAATAAGGACTTACTCTTGACATTTTGTTATTTGTTTTCTGGTGGTTTTGTGATATTCTCTTCCTTCTCTCTTTCCTTCCTGTCTTCCTTTAGTGAAGGTGATTTTCTCTGGTGATATGATTTTGTTTCTCACTTTTTATTTTTTGTGGGTCCATTGTATAATTTTTGGTTTGAGATTATCATGAAACTTGAAAATACTATTATATAACCCATTATTTTAACCTGATAACTACTTGAAACTGTTTGCATAAACAAACAAGCAAAAAGAAAATTAATAAAAACTCCATACCTTAACTTTTCCCCCATGATTTTTAACTTTTTATTGTTTCTATTTATATCTTATTGTAGTGACTATGTCTTAAAAAGTTATTTTAGTTATTATTTTTGATTAGTTTATCATTTAGTCTGTGTGCTTGATAAGCGTGGTTTAAACTCCATAGTGACAGTATTACAGTATTCTGTATTTTTCTGTGTACTTACTATTATCAGTGAGTTTTGTGCCTTCAGATGATTTTCATTGCTTATGAATTTCTTTTCTTTATAATTGAAGTACTTCCTTTAGCAGGTCTAGTGTTGATGAAATCCCTCAGCTATTGTTTGTCTGGGGTAATCTTTATTTCTCCTTCGTGTTTGAAGATATTTTTGTTCGTATACTATTCTAGGGTAAGTGCTTTTTTCCTTCAGCACTCTAAATATGTCATGACACTCTTTCCTGGACTATAAGACTTTCACTGAAAAGTTTGCCATCCAGGCATATTAGAGCTCTATTGTATGTTACTTTTTTTTTCTCTTGCTGATTTTAGGATCCTTTTTTAACTTTGACCTTTTCGGGTTTGATTATTAAATGCCTTGAGGTAGTCTTCTTTGGGTAAATCTACTTGATGTTCTATAACATTTTTGTACTTGGATATTGAAATCTTTCTTTAGGTTTGGGAACCTCTCTGTTACCATCCATTTAAATAAGCTTTCTTCACTATTGCTTTCTGTACCTCCTCTTGGAGGCCAACAACTCTTAGATTTGCCCCTTTGAGGCTACTTTCTAGACCCTGTAGGCATATTCCATTGTTTTTTTCTCTTTTTTTTTCTTTTGTCTTCTCTAACTGTGTATTTTCAAATAGGCTGTCTTCAAGCTCACTGATTCTTTTTTCTCCTTGATCAATTCACTTATTAAAGAACTCTGACTCATTCTTCAGTATGCCAAATGCATTTTTCAGCTCCAGGAGTTTTTCTTGTCTTTTTAATTATTTTATTGTCTTTGATAAGTTTATCTGATAGAATTCTGAATTCCTTTCAGTATAATTGTGAATTTCTTTGTGTTCCCTTAACATGGCTATTTTGAATTCTCTGTCTGAAAGGCCACATATCTCTGTTTCTCCAGAAAACAGATCCTAGAGAATCTGGTATCTTATTTAGCTCATTTTGTGTTATCGTGCTTTCCTGGATGGTATGATCCCTGGTATCTTATTTTGCTCATTTTGCGTTATCATGCTTTCCTGGATGGCGTTGATGCTAGTGGATGTTTTTGGTATCTGGCCATTGAAGAGCTAGGTATTTATTGTAGTCTTCAGTCTCTGGGCATATTTGTGGCATCCTTTCTTGGGAAGGCTTTCCAGATATTTGAAAGGAGTTGAGTGTTGTAATCTAAACTGTATCTGATTTAGCATGCACTCCAAACCCAGTAAAGCTCTGGTTCTTGCAGATTCATAGAAGTACTATGTTAATGGTCTTGGACAAGATCTGGGAGAATTCTCTGGGTTACCAAGCAGAGACATTTGTTCTCGTCCCATATTTTCTCCCAAGCAAACAAAGTCTCTCTCTCTCAGTTCTGAGCCACCTATAGCTAAGTGTAGTATGACACTGCCACCCCTGTGGCCACTACCACTATGACTGTGCAGGTCAGACCTGGAGCCAGCAAAGCACTAGGTCTCACTCAAGGCCTGCTTTATCCACTCCCTGGCTGCTGCCTATGTTTATCTAGGTCCTGCAGTTCTACAATCAGCTGGTTACAAGCCAGCCAGGCCTGTTTCCTTCCCATTAGGGCAGCATGAGTCTAGGCTACTGGGGACTTAGGCCATGGGTGAGTTCAGAGGTACTGTCCAGGAGTCAGCATCTAGAGTCAGAAAACTTAGAAGTCTACACTGTATTCTGTTGCACTGTGGCTGAGATTGGATTTAAACCACAAGACACAGTCCTTCCCATTCTTCTCTCCTGTTATGGTTTGACTCTGTGACCCCATCCAAATCATCCCAAATTGTAATTTCCATGTATTGAATGAGGGACCTGTAATCCCCTAAGGGAGGGAGGTTACTGGATCATGGGGGCAGTTTCCCCCATGCTGTTCTCATGATAGTGAGGGAGTTCTCACAGGATCTTATGGTTTTATAAGCGTTTGGAAGTTTCTCCTTCACTCTTCTCTCTCTGCCACCTTGAGAAGAAGGTGCTTGCTTCCCTGTCACCTTCCGCCATGATTGCAAGTTTCCTTAGGTCTCCCTACCCTTGTGAAAATATGTCAATTAAATCTTTTCTTTATAAATTATCCAGTCTTGGCTATTTCTTTCTAGCAGTGTAAAAATGGACCAATACACCTCCCCTTTCCAAATGCAGAGGAGCCTTACCCTATAGCCACTAACACCCCTGGCCACAAGGAGTACTGCCAGACTACTGCTGATGGTCTCTTAAGGCCTAAGGGCTCTTAAGTCATCTTAGGCTGAATATTCCCTAACCTGGGACTCACCCTTCAGGGCTGTGGGCTTCCCTGTGGCACAGGCAAGTTCAGAAATTCCCTACAAGAGTCAAGTCCTAGAATTAGGTACCCCAACAGCACCCTTGGTGCCCTACCCCTCTGTGGCCATGCTGGAATTTAAGGTGCTAGACAAAGTTTCCTTTACTTTTCCCTCCACTTTTCTCAAGCAGAAGGAGTTTTGCCCTATAGCCAACCCAGTTGGTAATGTGCTGAGTCGCACCTGAAGTCAGCAAGTCTCAAAGGCTCATCCAAGGCCCCTGATGTACTACCTGGGTATCACTGCTGGTTATTCAGGGCACAAAGACTCTTCCATTAGCAGGTAATGAATGCTGCAGGCATTGTGCCCTTTCCTTCAAGGCAGTAGGCTCCCTTCTGGGCCAAAGTGTGCCTAGAAATGTCATCTGGGAGCTAGAGGGCCTGGAATAGAGGCCTCATGACTCTTATCAGTCCCATCTTGCTGTGGCTGAGCTAGTATCCAAGCTATAAGACAAGGTCCTCCCCACTCTTTCCTTTTCTCTCTTCAAACAGAAGAAAGGGTCTCTTTTGGAGCCATGAGCCGTGCAGCCTGGGGCTAGGCGAGGAGTGACACCAGCAATCCCTTGGCTGCCCCTGCTATTGTCTCAGTATGTTGCATGCCCCGCCAGTCTCCTGTCTTTGGGACTCGTTTGGCACTGGGACTCACCTAAGAGTTGCATCCTTATCGCCGAGACTGCCTTTCAAGTTTACCTGAAGACAGAGTGCTGTAGCCCTCTGTAGCAAGATTTGTAGATACTCAAGTTCTGACTGCTGGGATTCATGATTCTCCTCTGGCTAGGGCTAGTTTAAATGCTCCCTCTGTGAGCGAGTGTCAGCTGAGTTTGGTCTGGTTTTCCTTTCTGCTGTAACAAAACAGCACTGAGTTCAGTGCCTTACAACTCCCTTACAACTCCCTCCCCTGGTGCCGAGAGAAGCTCAATGGACCATGCGACTGCTGTTTCCTTGGCTGAGGAAGGGGTGGCATTTGCAATTCAGGAGTGTTTTCTCTATCTCTTCAGTGCATCTTTCAGCAATATGAAGTTATAAAACCAGGTACTATGAGAGCTCACCTAATTTTTGGTTCTTGTGAAGGTGTTTTTTCTGTGTAGATAGTTGTTAAATGATAAATTGGTGTCTTTGTGGCAGGTGATGAGAGAGGGTGATGGGAGGGGATGGTTGGTGGAGCCTTCTCTTCCAACATCTTGCTCCATGTCTCCAACTATTTCTTAAGCCCTGAGTTTAATTTGGGATGCTGAACTTGAACCCATTGCTATTATAGTGCTGCTGTCTCTTGGCAGAGGGCTTGAGAGGGCATAAGGGAAACCAGAGCCCTGGACCAAGGACAGGGAGACTGGTTCAGAGCCTGACGCTGACCTGCTTAGCTTCCAAAACTCCAGTGTAAATATCGAACCAAATGAGGTCTTTTCATGTTTATTTTAATGTAAAAGCACCTAGCCAAATGACTTCTCTTTGTTTTATAGACAGCGTACAAAAAAAAAAATCATCATTAGTTTTGTAGATTTACTTATATGATATATTCAGCTGATTAAGAGGTTTCTTTTTTATGGTTTTCCCAGAGAGAACTGAACATTTTTCTTTCCTGCGTGATTTCGAGTTGGTTTCCTAGTTAGCATCTGCAGCATAAATAATCAAAGACAACTTCTCAGGAATATGAGGAATTTAAAGATTGTTCTCAGATACAAACAGCAGATAAACAGTGTAGAGATGTAGCAGCTTGAGAAGGGTGAATTTTCCTAGTTGATTTTGAGTCAATAAAATAGAAGTATTTGGCTTTTTGAAGAAACAAGAAAATAAAACCCACTTCAGAATTCTCTTTGTGAGGGTGATTGATCTTCTATGTAAATTATAGTGTTGAATGTTGAGAATGTCTGTTCTGTTCTCTAAAGTATGAAAAGACTAGACAGGTTCTATATTTGTGTGTGCCCATGTGTGTGTAGGAGAGAATGAAAGATTGAGAGGCAGAGGCTTGATATGGTTTAATGCTACTCCATACAGTTTTGGTGACTTTTGTTCAGAGCCACATTAAATTTCATTTGAATATTTTAGACATTTTAATATACTCTACTTAGCCTTCTTAGGAAGGACAGGAACAAGATTTTATGGGTCCTGAAGCTTATAAAACATGATGGTCATTTTTCATGGAAAAGACATAAGATATAAAAGTAACCATTCATTTAGAACAAGAGAAAACAGCACAGCAAATTGCATATTTTAAATGCCCGCAAAGGTCATACAAACATCCTTCTTTAATTTATTTTCTATGTGTTTTGGCTTTGTAATATTTGATGACTGCTTCACATGACAAAGATTTTATAAAACCGCTTTCCACCATTTTTATAAAACCACTTTCTACAGGGAAGAGAGAAAGTCTTTCTTAAGATGGAATAAACAAAATTTGAGTTACGTTACATATAGTTGGAATGTCGAAACATAGGACTTCATACACCTATGTACTTGCTTTTTGTACTACTGACAAGAAATAAAGGCAACATGATAAATTTTGTTTCTCATGAGTCTTATCAAAAATGAAAACTATATTTTATTATGTACTTGAATATATGGCAGTTATTGTTTTCCTGACAAAAGAGAATAAAGGAAACCACATGCTTCACTTATACCTTGATGCAGCCGAGGATTAGAAGAATTATTCACAAACTAGCATATGACTGTATACATTTTGCTTCTACAGTCCATAGAATCCCAGTACCAACAACCATAAAACACATTTATATTATACTCAGACAACTGGCCTTGCCCATATACACACAAACAAGGGCTATCAGTGCAGTAAGAAGTAGACAGTTCTCTGAAAGCACTAGCAGTACACTGGAACAGCTAGCCATAACTTAATGAGACATAGAAGTGACTATATACCACATAAATATACACCACCAAATCCTAATTTCCCAAATCAATTTCCCTTTAGCCATATCCCCATAATCCACTTCTTAAGCTACCTAGCAGAAGAAGGGAGACAGTGGAGAAAGAGAAAGTAATCTTAACTGATTTCAGTGAAGGCATCTTTGTTTTGCAAATTTTACAGAAAAAGACAAACACAATATATGACTCCATGAATACATTGCTAGGTCCCACCCAGATGACCTCAGAATGAGCATATACAAATGAAAGACTCTGAGCTTTGTGGTAATTCTATCTTTGCCCAAAGACCTACCTCCGGTGAAGTCTCATCCATTGATGTATGTATTTTTCTTGCAGACTGGACACTGGGAGAGGCCACTGAGGTGTAGACGGAGTGTAGCTTCCATCAGAGTGAACCTCGTAAAAAGTCATTAGTCTGAGCCTCGTATTTTGTCTCCTATATCTTTCGTCTCTTGGAAAGTCAAGGGGAAAGTGAAGTTATACTTGGTTATAGCAGGTGCTTTTATTTTTCATTATGTTCATCGTGAAAAAGTTCATTGAAGGGATGTACTCTAATATTCCTTTTTGGGAGTTTAGGCTATTTTCTGTGCACAAAGTGATAGCTAGCATAAGAACATGTCTGAAAAAATGCAGAAGAATATATTTCAGTATGAGTTCTTTTCACATCCTCAATGATAATGTCTCACTAATATTTCTGTTTTCATTCTATATGTAATCCATGTCCTCCAGACATTTCAGATTATTCATATCATCAGTAAATGACTTCATTCTATAACACAGCTACTAATCTCAGCCTCAAGGCTAGCTATGAACAAGTTCTCCAAAGCACATATTTTACTGCATCAACTCTGGGCGTAGCAAAATAGCTTTGTAGTTGGTGAGGCTTTGTTTTCTCCATCAAATAAAATCACTAAGCCAGCATATAAGTAAACAGAAACATTCCCTCTTCTTTCTCTTAATTGACATTTTGACACTTACCAATTAGCTAGAAAAGATGTGTGCAGGGCAAGGATGAAGTCCAAGAGGAAGGAAACTCCTTATTTTGGATCAAATCTAGAATGTCCAACATGGATTGAAATATCTTCAGGAAAACGATGTTGATTCTCATCAAGTGCAAAGTGTTTCATTCCCTTAGTTGTTAATTGACAAGTCTCAGGTTCTACATAGAATTCACACTCAGTAAACCATAGGGAAAACAAATGAAATCACACACACACACACACATACACACACACACACACACACACACACACACAATAGCTGTGCTTCCACAAATATCTCGATGAGAATTATCTGGGTGAGCCTCTCAATAATATAAATGCATAGGAATTGTCTGGGTGAGCTTCTCAATAATACAGATTTTTGGACCTATTTTTTGAGATTTTGACTGTCTAGTCCATACTTAAAACCTATGTTTATTATTTTTTAAAAAAATATATATTTTATTGCATTTTAGGTTTTGGGGTACCTGTGAAGAACATGCAAGATTATTGCATAGCTACACACATGGCAGTGTGGTTTGCTGCCTTACTCCCCATCACCTATATCTGGCATTTCTCCCCATGTTATCCCTTCCCAACACCACATACCCCGCTGTCCCTCCCCTAGTTCTCCCCACAGTCCCCAGTATGTGATGCTCCCCTCCCTGTGTCCACGTGTTCTCATTGTTCAACAATCACCTATGAGTGAGAATATGCAGTGTTTGATTTTCTGTTCTTGTGTCAGTTTGCTGAGAATGATGGTTTCCAGGTTCATCCACGTCCCTACAAAGGACACGAACTCATTGCTTTTTATGGCTGCATAGTATTCCATGGTGTATATGTGCCACATTTTCCCTGGCCAGTCTATCATTGATGGGCATTTGGGTTGGTTCCAAGTCTTTGCTATTGTAAACAGTGCTGCAATGAACATTCGTGTGCATGTGTCCTTATAATAGAACGATGTATAATCCTTTGTTTTTTTTTTCTTTTTTTATGTATTGATGACTGAATGAGTTCTAACATGTCTATCCATATTAATAACTATGATTTATCTAGTGCTTGCTGCAGGCCAGGCATTTGGCCAAGCACATTGCGTTATATCTAATCAATGCCTCTAAGGGACAGGGACTCTTGCAATCCATTTTACAGTTAGGAAAGTGAGACCCACTGGGGCAAAGTGATTTTTTCAAGATTACAAGTGGAAAATGATGCAGCTGGTCTTGGTATCTGGGTTGTCTGGCACTAGATACAGCAATCTTGCAGTGCCATTGGGCGGCTTTTCATAAAACATTGCTCTAGTTGGCATAGTTTTTCTTTTTTTTTCTTTCTTTTTTTTTTTTTGAAGAAGAAGAAAGAGAGAAAGAAAGAAAGAGAAAGAAAAAAAAGAAAAAAAAAAGAATGAAGGAGAGGAAGAAAGAGGAAGAGGAAGAGGGAGAGAGAACAGGGATGTTGCTTTATTGCCCAGGCTAGAATGCAGTCTAAAAATGGGTATGCCTATAATTGTGTTTAATAATAGAGACATGAAAAAAAAAATGAGGGAAGAAAATAACTAACAAGCAGCCAACCAATATTTCATTTAAACCTGTAAATAAGTGTAATGGGGTACTGATAAGAGTGTATACTTTGTGTATTTAAAGTGGAGAGTTCTATAAATGTTAATTAAGTTTACTTGTTCCGAATCTGAGTTTAAGTCCTGGATATCAATGTTAACTTTCTGTCTCATTGATCTGTCTAATATTGATGTTGAAGTCTCCTGCTATTATTGTGTGGGAGTCTAAGTCTCTTTAAAAGACTTGTATATCTGGGTATTCCTATATTGAGTGTGTATATATTTAGGATCTTTAGCTCTTCTTGTTACATTGATCCTTTTATCATTATGTAATATCCTTCTTTGCTTCTTTTGATCTTTGTTGCTTTAAAGTCTATTTTGTCAGCAAAAATTGCAACTCCTGCTTTCTATTT